>NC_060153.1:4547430-4587859 GCF_021292245.1 Micropterus dolomieu | reverse complement strand
CAGCCGCAGAAGCTGCTTTCGGTGAAAAAGCTCTAAAAAACACTCTATACTACCCACTCTGCACCAAACAGCAGACAGACACAGTTAGCGACTTGCTATTGACCCATTCCTTCATTAGTTGATAGTGACCAATAACAAAACTAAAAGAGAGTAAATATTTGACTTATATACATCGGGTGGTTCGAAACACGACTCAAGAAAAAGAAATCTCCTTCTCAGATTAACATATTAACAGCCATATCATTTTACACATTATGCTCAGCCTAAATCTTTGAAACTTGTAGCCAGCTGAAGAGCTCAAATGTAATGTAGTGTAATTACCTCAAAGGAAAGCCAAAATTTCCCAGCTCTTAATTTGCTCAGAAATCTATCTATGGATTTTGGCTATATTTAGAATCATGATGGGTTAAGCTTTTTATGTGCACATGCTTGGTTTGCGATTGTGTTCCATTTGGCCCCATCAGATAACAAATATCTTTTTATTATGTTGATTGGAATCAGATAATTGGACGCAGCTCCTTGTGTAATGACTGATGATTCGCTGATCTAACTCCAGGGCCCGGCCCTTATATTCACCAGGGATCCATTAGACACACACACACGCATAGATGCGCTGTGTGTACGCTCGGCTCCGGGGTAGAGAGATTGCTTATTAATGGAAGTAGGTCATTTGCCCCCTCCCGTCGCTCACACAGAGCTGAGGGGCGGAGCTGCTCTACGCTGAAGATTATTTCAGTAAAGTTATTCTCTGATTTTACACTACATCTACGAATATGTGTATTTTTATGCATAATCTGTGTCTGTGTGAAGGTTGTCACCGCTGCACCATGCTGCTCTGAGTGGTAACAAGGAGCTGATCTCTCTGCTATTGGAGGCCCAGGCAGCAGTGGATATTAAAGACCATAAAGGTAAAAAAAAATACACAGAGATTTTCACAGAATACAAGTGTGCTATGTTACACACACACACTCAGCGAAATAATCTCCCAAAAAACAGGAAGACAAATACATATTCTGGCTTCCCCTGTGTGACCAAAACACCATCTTGTGTAATAAAGGAGAGCTTGTTGGAAATGCAATAATAAAAGAAGTAGCAGTGCTTAGGAGAAGTGACAGATTTGTGTGCACAGCAAACAATAGACAATAGACGGGGAATGCTTTATGGTGGTAGGACTAAGAGCCAAGAGGATGCAGAGCAGCAAATATCTTCATCTCATATGGGCAGATTCCAATGGAAGAAGAAGAAATCTCATGGCAGATGGGAGATATAATCCCTCCAGGATGTAGGGCTACTGTCTCTGCACTCGCAGTCAGTCATGCCCAGCGTGTTATCCAAATAGAGGTACACAACTGGCAGGCGTCCTTGCAAGGTGGCTAGTTTCTCTCCATGGATGTGGTAGGAAAATCATTCCTTCAGTGACAACCTTATGGTGAAGACTGGAAAGCTTAAAATGACAGACAGACTAGCTGGTAAACATGCTAGCTAGTGGAGCATTTAGCAGCTAAAGAGACAGATATTCTCATATACTCAGGTGTTGGTGGAGACCAAAACAGAGCTAAAAGGAGAGTTAAGATTGGACTTACATTCATCAGGTGGCCAGAAACCCAAAGACTCCAAGTGAATAAAAATATTGCTCTGTGTCTGCTGGATGTGTGAATAGACAGCTGTTTCCTAAGTAGATACCCATATCAATTTAAATGTCAGAGTTCATAGCTTGTTTTGGCTAAGAAATACAATACTGTAGGCTTAAGATCCTCTCCTCACCTCTAAATTCTACTGCTCATTCGGAAGAGATCACACCAATCTACAAAATGTTCTTGTGCAAGATGCCATCTTAAGGTCACTGACCTGGACGTCTTGCATGCGTAGACTTTGGGGCCTTATATCCTGTCCAAACAAAAGCATAAAAAAAGAAAAGGGGCCAAACAGTGTATTCCACAACTTTGTCAAGATACTCCTGGGAACACAGTTGAGGGTATTTCCAAAATCAGGAAACTCATTTGGTTATAATTATCAAAATTCTGCATGACCTTTGTTCTTGTTATTGGTGCAAAAATGAAAAGTGGGTCGTCTGTTCTATAAATATGATCCAGACATTGACCAACACAGGATATGTGAATCACAATACCACTCTGTGGCCACTGGAAAAGAAACAAACTCATATCACTTCCAGCAATCCTTTAAAATAACCTCCTGAATTGAGGCAGTGTCCATTACACCACAAAATTCCTGTGTGACTCTCTTTCCCTGCACAGTCTGGGTGAAGTCCTTCTTTTTGCGAGTCACCAAAACACTTTCTAGAAGCTCTTTGAGCCTGCCTGAAAGTCATTTTCCATCACATCCCTTCATATACTCAGGCTTTAGCTTCTATAACTCCTACAGCTGCTGTGCCTCTTTATCCTGCCAGCACCTCTCTTCTGACTCAGGACTTCCTCATGCCAGCAGGCCTGGAGGGCCTCTTTATTCAGTTTGACAATGTGGCTCATCGCTGGTATCAAGACTGGGGGTCTTAGGTACACTACACGCTAAAAAGTGGCGTTTAATATCTTCTGGTTAGAGGCACTGGTAAGTGCTTAATGGTTAATTATTTAATGCTGTGCTCAGGTGAACTTTGAACCACCTTGTATCTCCTGCATGGCTCCACGAGCGTGCTGCAATGTACAGTTTCCTGCAAGGTTCCCTTAGGTCTTGTTCAGCCACTTACAGGGGATTTCTTGTTGTGCGCTTTTTCTGAAAGCAGTTTGTCTGCAGCGTCCCATGAGTATGAAGCTTGTACAAACAATGCATCCACGTTCACAAAGGGTCACAAGCATGTCAATCACAATAAGATGGCATATCCAGAAGGGATACTGAGAGTGTGTGCTTATATCTGTTGCTACAGTAAAACAGATTACATTGCATTCATGTTAGGGCTGCAACTAAAGATTGTTGTCATTATTAATTAATCTACTGATTTTTTTCTGAATTAATCCATCCATCATTTGGTCTACAGATTGTCATTAATAGCAATAATTACTTGAGATCGATAATCAGTATAGTAACTGATCCATTTCTACCTGTAGAATAATTGTTTTAGCTGTAATGCATATTTTCAATTTCAGTGGCAACACTTTTGGAATACATTTGTGAGTTTAATAATGTAGTATAATGATTCAGCTGTAAAATGTATGTATATGTAGGTATTATTGCCAGCTGGTTTGTGTATAAAAATAAGAATAACAGAGTGTGCGTCTTTGCATCCATCCATGTGTCTGTGTGCATGTGCTTGTGGGGTCTTATATGTCTTTTTTGCTGTGTGTTTTTGTGTGTATTTGTCTGTGTGTTTGTGTGTGTATGTATTTTGTGTAGGAATGCGTCCTCTGCATTACGCTGCATGGCAGGGGAAGACTGAGCCAATGAAAATGCTGCTGAAGGCAGGCTCGTCAGTCAACGGACAGTCAGATGAAGGACAGATCCCCCTCCACCTATCAGCTCAGCATGGACACTATGATGGGGTAACTGTGTGTGTGTTTGTGTACTGTAGGTGTAGGTGGTATATATTGGTGGCCGTGTGTGTGTGTTTTTGTGAGGTGCGTTTTTCTGTTATGTGTGCCGGGTGATGCACGTATGATTTGTGGAAAGTGTCAGTAAGATTTGCGTGTGTGTGTGTGTGTTACAGTCGGAGATGTTGCTACAACACCAATCCAACCCGTGTATCTCAGACTCAGCTGGCAAAACTCCATTGGACCTCGCCTGTGAATTTGGGCGCGTCGCAGTGAGTAGATTTGACTGAAAACCAAACTGTTACAGAGAAATTTTTATTTATATTTTATTGTATTTAACATTCATTTGATCAGGAAAGCCTCAATTACGGTGGCCCTCAAAAGCTTAACACACTGAAACTTGTGGGAGCAGCTTCATACAAGCTTGTTTACATCGTTCAATGCAGACATTAGGAACTGTTCGTAGAAATATAATACATGAACATGCTGTGTGTCTTTTAGGTGGTCCAGCTCCTGCTCAGCAGTAATATGTGTGCAGCCATGCTGGAACCAAAACCTTCCGACCCCAACGGAGTGTCACCTCTACATCTCGCTGCCAAGAACGGACACATTGATGTCATACGGTCTGACAAGCTAGTCCTTTCAGTCTGCCTCTCTCTGTGTCAGTCTGTCTTCATACCTACTCTGCATAGTCAGTCCGTCCACCTGACTTACTCATCTAATAAAACCTTAAACTCCAGGGCCACTTTATGATCTAAAAATCTATTACGATCTATAGCACATACAATGTATAGGTCCAGTTAAAGTCTTTTAAAATGCTTTAAAACGTACTACTACTACTTTTATTGACCTGCATTTATGTAGATAGGTTTTGTAGACATATTGTCTTACTTTACTTCTGTTTTTCATTTGTATTATTCTATATAAGCACTCTGATGTAGTCATGTTATGAAAGATGCTAAACAAATAAAGGTTAATATTATTTTGTGCTGCAGGTTGCTGATTCAGGCTGGTATAGATATCAACAGACAGTCTGAGTCTGGCACAGCGCTACATCAGGCAGCCCTCTGTGGGAAGACAGAGGTAGTACGCCTGCTGCTGGATGTAAGTCTATCTGTCTGTCTGTTTAATGTGTTTACAAAAGCAACTGTTGTTAAAGCTGCCTCTCTCACCACAGCTGAGCAAGTTTACACCTCAGCACTTGGCATTCATCCCACTGAGCTGTGTGATGAAACCTGTGGGATATGTTGGCCTCTTACATAAAACTGTAGCAGAGTGGCTAGAACCCTAAACGTCATGCAATATTCAAACCAGCTCTGTTTTGCTTTTTAGTCTATTTGTCACCTTCAGATGAATAAGGATCCTGCTTTTGAAAAGGGCCTGCTTTCAGTGTCCTCTCTTATCCTACTGTATTTCACTTTTGATGTTACTGCTGAGGCAGCACACACAACAAATGATAGCCACAGGCATGTACACACAGCCAGACTGACACCGCAAATGCACAGTATCCCTATTATAAAATCAATGTGACGCAATTTCACAGTGCTGCTTTAATAATTTTTTTTCTCCATTTCCACCCAGAGCGGCATCAGTGCAGGCGTGAGAAACACTCTGAGTCAAACTGCTCTGGACATTGTTAACCAATTCACCACCACACAGGCCAGCCGAGAGATCAAACAACTACTGAGAGGTGAGTACAGGAGTGCACACACACACTCACTACAACTATTTTTTTTTCTACGCCATTTGGGGGGAGTAGAGTAATTCTACTTTTGTATACTGTTATACTGTTCCACAGTATTGTAACACTACACAGTCTAAGTGTTTGTCCACTACTTTGGAGTGTCAAAATTACTCCAGCAAATGACAATTTGCTCAAATATTGTAGGCCAATCCCTTGAAAAGCTCTATGAATCAACCTACCACAATAACATCTTAAGACTGGCCAACAACACTGTTTCTGACCCCAACCATGTCCTGAACAGTGAATACAAACTGTTACCATCCAACTGAAAATACAGGGTTCCACGTTTTAATAAGTTAGACTGAAGTACTCTTTTGTACACCAGTCAATCCCAAAATCAAATATGGAGCTTAATCCCATATCAAATGTACGTTGAAGAGCCTTGAGTACTTTCTTCTGTGACTGTAATCTTATGTTAAATGTATAAATATTTCTCTGTTGTCATTATTTTTGTCTTTTCTGTGATGTAGCAAAAAGAGCTGCTGTGATGCAAGAACAATTTCAGACTTGATCTGACAATAAAATATTATCATCATCATCATTAATTTAGTCACCAAGTAATACTAGGACTGGCATCACCAATATTGATACAGATATTTTTTAATGACCCTATAAAAATTGGTTAATTTTGGTCTATGATGTGTGGGGAGAGTCATGTGTCCTGATTTATTCATTAATAGGCTACTTCTGAATATATTTTCATCACCACCAAATAGTTTGTCAAACATTAAGAATTATTTTCTGTTATTTTATTATTACATCGATGTGAAATTACAGGACATATTTAATAGTAAATAACAGAATTGTGTGAATCTTTTGAAAAACACGGGTAATTGCTACATGCATTCATATACTCATATATATTCATATAGTGGAGAAGCAAAACAGTGCATGCACTCCACCCCTGCAGCAAGTGTTTACAGTTACCTCTTCCTTTCTGTTCTACTTTTTCATACTGCCTATCCTGTAAATCTCTTCTGTGCTCTCGTCCACTGCTTAACTCTACTCAAATCTACTGCTCACTCATATCATACTCTTGTATTGCAGATGCTTCAGCTGCGATGCAGGTGCGAGCACTGAAGGATTACTGCAACAACTACGACCTTACCAGCCTTAACATCAAAGCTGGAGACATTATCACGGTACATAGATCTAACAATCGTCCCAAAACACAATATATTTCTCAACCTGTCCCCAAAGTGCTGTATGTCTGTCTGAAATTCAAATTTAATGCTGAAAATATAAAATCTAGTTAATAGACAAACATATGAACATAGCTTTTGTATAACATTAACTTTTACACTAGGAGCCAGTTGCACCAGCTCTTATTAAACTTGTTAACTTAAGTATTAACAATGTGGAGATTAACGCATCACTAAATTAAAATGGATTGCACCACAAAAGCTAGCTAGTTAGCTGTGACTGAATACTTAAAATCAGTAACTGCCAGGTGTAACTGCTGCATGAATTAACTGACGAAACTAGCTTGCTAATATTTTATTATTATATAGCTCACTATATGACCCTTTTAAATAGATGAGAAAATAGAGAGAAAATATGCAATGTGTTTGATATATTTGACATGAAGTGCGGTGCAATAAACTGAACATTATAAACAACATTTCACAAAAATAAGACAGTATACGGTACCCCAAATTACAAAATGTTGTGCTATGAGGTCAGCGCCAGTTGGTTAACTTAATTGGATATTTATCACAATTTTTATTTATTTATTTATTTTTTAGAGATTCTTGTTTTAATATTATTTTGAACACAGGTGATTTTTCCAACAAAACTGCTAATTAAAAATTGCTTTTTTTGTTCAAAATGAGCTTTTATCTGTCTGTCTAGATGTCTGACATATTCCTTCATGTATGAAGATATTTATAAGGGATGCCCCCCTAAAACAATCATTTTGGGCAGTTATGTTACAGCTTGTGATGCTACAGTGACTTCCTGTTTACATAGCTGATCACTTTTGACTGGATAGCGCTACAGCTTTGCACATTACTAAGGTGTTTACTAGCTAGATTGTTTAAATCACTAGTCTGAAACTAGCTAGTACCATGAACTTTACACACAAATTTGTATGGTTGTAGCTGGTGCAACCTAGTCCAATTATTGTCTGAATGTGTAAAGAGGTTCAAATCTTATGTTTTAAACTGTATGTCTGTTTGTTGACAGGTTTTGGAGCAGCACTCTGATGGCCGATGGAAAGGCTGTATTCACGACAACCGCACAGGAAATGACCGTGTGGGCTACTTCCCCTCCAACATGGTGGAAGTCATCAAGAGGGCAGGTGACCACCCACGTCACAGCTGTGGTGTGTGTGTGGGGGGGGGGGGGGGGGGGGGGGGGGGGGGGGGGGGGGGGGGGGGGGGGGGGGATGTGTGTGTGCTTTCGCGTGTGTGAGTTCAGCAGCTGTTCTGTAGCTATAGCTGATCATTAGTTGTAGATAGCTGCAACATCATCGGCCTCTTTAGGAAGCCCGTTCGTTTTTCCCAATCTGTCAATCATTTCCATTGATCACATACTGTCCCATATTGGCTGTCAACCCTCCTCCCTTCCTCTGTATTTCTGCTCCTTCTGTCACCTTCCCTACTTAATAAAGCCGTCTAACCAACCTGCTCTAGATTGTGATGCTTTTGTTCATATTGTTTGTTTGCTTTATTGCTATAGTGATATTATATTTAATTTATAGAGATATATTCCCTGTGGATATATGGATGTATACTTTTCTCATATTTTGATTTTAATCAATTATTATTTTACACATTTTCAAATTTGATTAGATTTGTTTTGTTTCAAGTTGACTGATCAGTTGTTGTTGTTGTTGTTGTGTTGTTGTTGTTGTTTTGCACCTCCCTCCTCCTGGCTTGTGTCCAGGTCACTCCCCCTCCCAGCAGTGCCACACCCTCCTGCTCCGCAGGCCCAACCCTTGTCCCATTGCCTCGGTCAACGGACACTCATACCCCCCCTCCAAAGTCCTCCCCCTGCATCTGCCTCCCCCTCCTCCCTCTCACCCCAACACACAGTCCCTCCCTCGGTTCTCCTCCTTTGGGTACGTTCCTCTTCCCATCTCTCCTCCTTCTCTGTCTACTCCTCCTCTGTCCACTCCTCCTCCTCCTCCTCTTCCTCCTCCTCTCTCCACTTCTCAGGAGCAGCAGAGTCAGACAGGTACATACTGTAGTATCACTTTAAAGCACAGATAAGCATCCTTTCCACGCTGTTTGACAAGACCAAATATAGAATATATGACCTATCTGCTTATTCCAGCACTTCACTGCAGCTACATATATATTATATATGTGTATGTGTGTTTGTGTGTGTGTAGATTTATGTAGATTATGTATATGTACATATATATTAACTAAGTTCACCCTAATGACAAAATTAGATTTCTATTGCCATTTTAGCCTATGGAATATCCCAATTAACTACATTAACTAGAGTTTTTAAAACTAAATATGGAATATCTTTCTTGTCATTTGATTGAACTGACCCTTTAACTGAATTATTCTATTAAAAGCACCGTTTTGACAACTTCACATACTGTGCATATTATAGAAGCTTTGAGAGGCATTATTCACAATTTTATATCAATATTCTTCACTTTTCTTAAATAATTGGATGTTTTATTTAAAGTGAAGTTGTGTTTTGACCAGCGCTTGTCTGCACAATATTTATCAATTTATTAATATTGTGCAGACAAGTGCACAATGATGTGTACCAGATCTGTGGGTTTTGATACTCAGAATGATTAGCGCTCAGGGGTGGCGCAACCACTGTGAGTAATTTTGTCTTTGTGAATGTGCAGGTGAGTGAGTGTATCTTTGTGAGCCTAAGCAGGTTAAAGTGAGAGTAAACGCATTTTTATATTAATAACTATAATAGACACATTATCATTTGTGTCTGTGTAGCTGTTGATTAGTTACTGCATTTTTGGTTATAATATATGTTTTCTTCAAAAATAGTCTAAAATAGCGGCAATAACAAAGTGTGTGCGTGTGTGTGTGCATGTGTGCGTGCGGTGTATGTGACAGGTTCACGGACTGCAGAGCCGAGTCCTCAAGGCTCTCCAACTCTGGGACAGCAGAGCAGCACCAGCGAGGATATCTGGGTGCTACGCAAACCGTTGGCAGGTAAACTCAAAAGTGTGTTGTCAGGTTACAATGTATGTATTTGAAGAATGTCCTCTATGTAATACTGCATCCTGCAATGTGTGTGGAGGTGGCGAGCGCAGTGGCAGTGTGGGCAGCATCGGCAGTGTTCGTTCATCAAGCAGCTTGCAGAGTTCTGGAAACACACATGTTCTGACCACCCCCGCCCCCAGTCCACACCCGGCAACCACACCAGGAGTCAACACACATGGCCTTAACGCTCCAGGCCTGCACGCACAAGCTGAAGGGGTCAAGGTAAGAGACTTTTTTTGTGTGCATGTGTTTGCACGTGTTTACATCACACTGCTGCTGAATCTTTACAAAACAGCAAGCACGTCATTTCTGGGAAACGGCATAACATTTTCAGGAAACAAACACAAAGCCTAGTTATCAAGTTAACCACAGTTCTGTTTCCTGCTCAGTCTGTTCTTCCGTTGGAGAGATCAGCATCTCTTTTTTTCAACAGTAGACCAGGTGCATTAAGATGGTGGCCTCCTGGTTTCTCCTTAAAATCAGTCACATAGAAATATTTTACCTGAAAATCCCAACATCAACCTTTTCTGTCTGGACAAACTGTAACAACTAAATTCTACTGTATACATCCCTGAATACCTTCTCTTTGTGCTAGACTGGTTTTGTTAGATTGTGTAACCATGTGTCACTTCCAACATAGTTAATTAACAAAAGTGGCGTGTGGAAAAGTGGGTTGTCTGGCGTCAGCTACACTAAATTTAACAGTAATTTTTGTAAAAAGAAATAATGAATTCATACTTTTAACAACAAGCTTTCATGTATCACACATGGTATGTGAGCACCAAGTATTTGTATGTATTTGTAAGGAAACAGATTATCAATATATCACACCGTTGGCTAAAGTCAAAATAGTGAAGGTATTTTAATTCACTTCACATTCACATTCTCTAGTGTGCTTTCCTTTTTATAATCAAGACAACCTGCAGGTCTGCTCTCTAACACCTTTAGCACATTCTAAATTTAATTATTTTACCAGATATAATAAGTCTATTTTTATGTACTACCTTAATAATGCTGAATGAGCAATTAGCCGAATTGCATGGTGTTTCTATATTTTGCTGTAGGGACATCATCTATTTTAAGAAGTGTTTACTCTAGGATTTCTGCTGCATCAGTGTTGGTAAATTGCAGGAAGTTCAGAGTGTCACAAGCCTGAATCTGTCTGTTATGTGTGTGTGTGTGTGTGTGTGTGTGTGTGTGTGTGTGTGTGCACCTCTGAACTGAGTCACACGGTACCATGAAGATTTGAATGATTATGCTTGAGTAAATGTTTCACTTGTGAGTGCATGTGTGTGCCCATGTGTCTGTGTGTGTGTTTGACCATGTTTGTGTGTGTCTTTGTGTTTTAGCTCCTGGCCACCGTGCTGTCCCAGTCGGTAAAGGCTAAGGAGCATCTCTTGGAGCAGTCGCAGTCTGTTGAGCAGTCAGCGAGTAAGCACACCAAGTCACCCAAACACAGCATAAAATAGAAAATAAAATATTTGGCTTTAGTTGAAATGAGTGAGTTTGTCCTCACTTGCTAATAAAAAAACTGTATACCAGCGATTCAAAAAAAAAGCATTCGCTCTGTAGTAAAGTGATTACAATTAAAACAGATCAAGGCGGTGTTCACCAGTATGACAAGTGCCTCAGGGTTTGTTAGGATCGCTGCTTTTATGAATAATTTCACTTCATCTCACTTTTAGTCAGCCTGGCCCTCTAAAGACCACCTGTCTGTTCATATCAGATACAAACAGCCTTACCCATGCTTTATTTATAAAAGTTGCTATAAAATGCTGTCCTAAACAGCCAGGGAACAGGTCGCTCTGTTTTGGGGAAAACTCCATTTTGGCCCCAGGGAATTCATTCGTTTTAGGCTTTAGGCTACGTGTAATACGCAGAATAGAAAATCTGTAATTAACCTGAGCAGCGATAGCCACCATAAATAAAGAGATGGACCACAAAAATTTAAATGTTCCAGTGCAGCACCCAAAGAAAAAACATGATAAGAAAGAGGCAGTTGCAGTAGGATAACATCGGCCTTAGAATGGAAAGCACTCAGCATATAAATCTGCTCCAGTAAAGCTGATAAAAATCAGCAGATGGCTGGCGTTCTCCTATTGATGTTAAAATGAGCATTCTGGACTGGCATGTTTTGCTATCATGTATTAACCACAGCCTGTATTGAATGACTAATGCTTGGATCAGGGCCCACTTGTAACTAGTAAACTTCATTCCTGACATGGCACAAGTTTACATTATTGTAAGAAGCTGCTCTCTTTGTTCGCTTGGGGCTACAGAAAGTAGTACATTCACAATGTGTCTATAAATCATGTGTGACATATTTATACACACATATACAGTGTATTGTGTAGGCATGTAACTTTAATGTGGGCACTGTGCTTCTAGTTGTAGATGATTTAGTAATCTCACTTTAAAGGAAGCATATAAATTAGCATATTTTAATCTGCTGTCATTCAACTGGTTTAAGTGATATGTGGGAAGTGTAATGGTAACACAGCAAAGCTAGCCAAGCATGAAAGGTGTTACCAGAATTATTATGAAGGACTGCAGAGGGAATATAAACCTTACTTGATCTAATTTCTCCACTGCTTCTCACCCTCAAAAACTGCACTTGATCACTAGATAATACAAAACAAAAGGTTTACTAACAGAAATACACTATGTTCTGTGTATGGGTAATGGGTTTATGTTAAAACCTGTAATTAAAATAAAAAAGAGTGAAACAACAAAATTATCATTTACTACTGAAAGTAATATTTTTTTTCCCCTCTTGTTTTTTCCCCATGTCTCCTCTTTTCACCTCCACACCAAGGCTCCTCCAGTTGCACAGTTCATGAACAGCGGTCATTTGAGCGGAAGGCAGAAGAGGACGATGGGAAAGTGAGTTTTTGGATGGCAGATTGGTTCACTCTGGGGCCTCCTCTTTTCTGTTGCTGCTGTTTTTCCTCTCAACCAGCGCTTTGGTTTGAGAGAAGGACATCTTAGGGTGCGTTCAGTGGGCACAGCGAGGTGTCTGCCAGCGTGGTTGTGTTGCACCTGAACAGATGACACCCTGAGGATGGGCATGCCAATGTGTCAAAATGGAGAAAGACAGATTGACAGACACATTGAGGAGTCAGTCGCTGTCTTGCCGTCTGTCCCTCCACCCAACCCCCTGCCTGCCCTCACGCCACACTGAGATACCCACATGCTGCCGCTCTACTCTAGAACCCGCCCTGTGTGTTCTGTGAGGGTTAAATTTTCTGTGTTTGTTCTAGCAGCAAGCAGACGGCGTTTTCTAGGATCAAGCATTTACTAGCTGCCAGGCAACAGCAGTGTTCCCTTATAGAAGCAAAAGCAGTAGTGTTCTTAGTATTTCCTCATTGGTTGCAAGAAAAAATCTCTAATTTGACATAGCAAAGGGTCAAGTCAAACCAAATTACAAAACCATTGTTCCACACTTAATGATACCTAGTGGTATTTAACCATACCGGTAGTTTCACTTTCATTTGCAGGGATTTTTGAGATCTCCACCTCTGAGACTCCTACCACTACTACATACAATACAGATGAATAGAAATATATTTGACCTGCTCAAATCAGTGAGAAAACAACAAAACAAAAAAATAGCCCGAATAACCAGCAGTAAAAACCAGGTGTTAATCAACCTTTAATTGTGGGGTCGGTCATTGAATCTCCTGCATGTCAAAATTGGATGGGGGCAGAAGTCTCATCGGCAGAGATCACAAAACTTGTGATCTAACAAAACTAGTTAGCACCAGGGATGATTGAGTGGAACATGTTTCACATTCACTTAGTTCTTTATTTGTCCTTTAGGATGTGTCTTGAACACTTATGAATCACAAGCAGTATTGTTTGGCAGTAATGTATATTACTGAGAGATCCATTTATAGTGTTATTCCTGAAAACCCCTTAAGTTATTTACTGCATATTTTAGTAGCAGTAAGTTAGACACAGTTATGTTTTTGAGCATAAGTATATGTAGAATTTGTGCCGGTGTTTGCACAGTTACTGTTCGGTAAGCTAAAGACAACCAGAGATAAGCTGAAAAGCTCTCTACTATGTGCTCCAGAAAAGGTTCCCATTCCTTGCTGGTAAACACTTTCTAGATTTTGTCGTAGAGCAGGGTTAAATATCGGGACTGCAATGGAAGGTGTCTGTGCTGTTTTCTAGAACAGTCTTCTCCCCTGTGTTCTAGAGCAGGCTGCCATGCTGTGTCCTAGAACAGGTCTGTGTTCTGTGCTCTAGAAGAGGCCTGTGGACTCTTCTAGAAGCAGGCAGTAGTGTTCTGTGTTCTGTGTTCTAGAAGCAGGCAGTAGTGGCGTGGCTGGGTGAGTTTCAGCTGCAGTTCTACACCACCCACTTCCTCACCGCGGGATATGATCTAGACACCATTAGCCGCATGACCCCTGAGGTAAGGTCATGACCCCTGACCCCCTCACGCCCCGCCCCTTGTCTGTCAAGGCTCCGCCCAGCAAAGCTCTCAAATCAGCTCCCCACTGACCTGGATGATGTCATCATGACCCTCCTGTCTCTGTCACCTGACCCCCCGGTGTGAGTCCTGAGCCTCAACCAGTCACTTCTCATACTCTGTCTGCTTCATTTACATACCTGTGTTCACACATGGCCGTGTGTTGCAGTCTGTGCCGTAAACGCCCCTCTGTGTTTGTCCTTGAGTGTGTTTTCAGTGCAAGTGTGCGTGTGTGTGTGTGTGTGTGTACTGAAGCAGACACAGTGGTATGACGTAACCCCCCTCAGGGCAGGGGACACTCATCGGAGATTAAAAAGCAAAAGCAAAATATTCCTGAAGGCATATCAGACGCAGCTCATGTACAAATGTCAAACGTATGCATAAAATTGTTTGCATTTAAAAGAAAAAGACACCTCCAGTAGTCGTGGTGAATTCCTGATGTGACTAAGTGAGCTTTGCGTTGAAGGACCTGACGGCAATTGGGGTCATGAAGCCTGGACATCGAAAGAAGTTAACATCAGAGATCAGCAAGCTTCCCTCCACAGACTGGCTGCCGGACCACAAGCCTGTAAGACTCTCACGTGTACTATACAAACTAGATAAAGGTGGAGATGTTGAGTTTTGCCAGCTGCACGCACACAAGCATACACACATGCAGCTCTTCCAGAAAAGAAACTAGTTTTTTAGATTCAAAATGCACTACAATTCTAGTCTGTATCTTCTGCAACGGTTTTTACATTGTGTCCATGTCTGTGTGTCCCTGTGTGTTTTCCAGGCCAATCTGGCAGACTGGCTGTCTCACCTGGGTCTTAGTCAGTACTACCAGGTTCTGGTTCAGAATGGGTATGAAAACATTGACTTCATCTCTGACATCAGCCTTGAGGATCTGCAAGAGATTGGTATTACTAAGCTCGGTAAGACAAATAAAACTATAATAAGACAGTAAGTAGAGATATAGAGGCTTTGATTTTATTCACTTAATGTAAATGATGAAAAGTATGATTGTCAAAACATATAAATTAAAGACATGTCAGTCAAAACTAGCCTTTCAGGGTTACACATCAGTCTATTATTTACATTAAGAATCATCACCCCACTTTACCACACATACAATAATTAAATAAGGGATAAGTTCTGTTATTCTATCTGGATTTATTCACTTTATCAGTTATCAGCTTTCAGTTATCAGTTATCAATCACAGAGCATTCATTTTGTTGACAGAGTATACGTTCATAGTACAAGACAATACAAAATAAGACAAATGTAAATCTTCACAATTACAGTTTTTCTCCATTGCTTCAACACATTTCTTGAAATTATGCCTATTTTCTCAAAACTCTAAACACAAATCCTTCTTCCCAAAAAAAAAAAAAAAAAACTTCTCCCAATTCCCCAATTTCCTATTTTCAGGTCAAAATGAAGCTCTCCACTCAAAACCATTCAGTCTCGCTGAAAAACAAAACTTTGCCATCAGACATAACACACAAGCCCTCAAAAACACACACACACACACACTACAACACAGTCTTACACACTGGTGAGAAAAACTTTATTTATTTATTTTTATTACTAGTAATGTTGCTTGTGGTCCCCCCCCCTCAAAAACCTTTTCACATGATGAACACAACAAAAGAAGTAACAAATAGTGTGCTGTACAGTTCAACACACCAAACAACTAATTATTCTGCCCCAGCGTCCTGTTTTTGGTCTGGGACAGGTTCTCCACCTCCTCCTCCCTACTCCTCTTCCCTCTACCTCCTCCACCTTCTTCTCCACCTCCTCCTCCTCCGCCCTCCTCCTGCTCCTCCTCCTACTCCTCATTTTACTCCTATCCCATCTCCTCCTCCTCCTACCGCTCTTCCTCCTCCTCCTCCTCCTTCTCCTCTGTGGTGTCCTCTACCTCTTCCTTCAGATTTCTCTGGATCCATTGTTCCAAACCTGAATGAACTGACTCCGGCCCTTTTATCCATCTATTGAAGGTTCTGACTGGTGTGTTATCAATTTTGACTCTTTGTGTTTCCACCTGGGTAGCTGGGTGCTAACTGAGCTCAATCTGTGCTGATTGACTGAACAATATTGAATGTTTGTGTTTTCTCAATGACCGCATGGTGTAGGCAATGAGAAATGAAGGGATTTGTGTGTAGAGTTTAGAGAAATGGGTGTGCTTTTTGAAAAATTGAGTTATGGTTTAGAAATTTTAGTTCAAAAGTCTGTTTATAGTGTTTAAGCAATTGAGAAAAACTGTAAATAGAAAATTAAGAGTTTCTATAAAATGAAAACTAAACAAATTCAAATTCAGCGCAAATTAAGTTAAGTTTCAGAACTGAATTTGCTCTGAATTTTAGTGTGGTTACTTAGATAGACCCCTCAGAAAAAAAAGTAAGGTAATTACCACAAACATAGCCTATAGTATAGTTCGTAATTATTATTCAGCTTATTGTCTATTCAAATAGTTTCCTTGTTGCCCTGTAGAAAATGTTCCGAGGCCCGTTCCCGGCCCGCAACCCAGGGATTGGGAACCTGTGGTTTAGATGTAATGATCACGACTACTAGTGCAGGATGCGGTCAAGGGTCGACGTTAAAGTTGCATATTTGATTTTCATAAAATATTCTGGAATTACTTCTAGGTAAGGTCTAAAATAAGTTTTATTGTCTTTCTACCTCACAACAACTATTAATCTATGTCTCTCCTTCACACCCCTGCCTCCCCCCAGGCCATCAGAAGAAGCTGATGTTGGGAGTGAAGAGACTGAAGGAGATACAGAGAGGAGAAAGTATCTCTGAGCCTCCTCAGAGCCCCTCTACACCTCCATCCAGCCCAGGTGGCAGCACCGGCTCAGAGCCACGGAGACAGGTGAGGAAGCAGAGGGACGGTGCCCCCAGCCCGCTGGCCAAACCTCGCCCAGGTCTTGCACATTCACAAACCCCCCCACAAACTCCACCTCAGACTCCCCCGCATGGCCGGACCCAGCAGGCCTCCCCCAGGGCTCAGCCACGTCCCTCCACCCAGATGACAGCAACAGATTCATCAGTACCGCTGCTCCGTCTCCCCAGTGAGGAGGAAGAGCGACGGAGAACTCATAGTCTAATTGGCTCAGAATCAGACTCTAGATACGCCACCGTGTGCCGCAGCAGCTCCGCACATACTGCCGCCCCTAATGATGTCACCGTCAACCGCAGCCAATCATCTGTCACGCTCCGCCCCCGTCGGAAAGGTCGGCCCCCGACACCACCTAAACGGTCTTGTTCTTCCATTACTGGGGGTGACGGGGAGGGAGAGGGACAAGTGGAGGGGCTACTAGGTCTGCCAACCTATCGAGAGCGGCGAGCCAGTGACTGCGGCAGCCTGGGATCAGCATTAAGATCTCAGCACTCAGCGGGCCTGGAGAGATCAGAGGGGGCTTCTGGGAGTGTTCGCAGCCTCGCCGCTATGCTGGAGTCATCCATCGTGGGTGGAGCCAAAACCCTGCCAAGGAATCTGGGAGGCAGCACCAGCTACCTACAGGTGGGTGTGTGTGTGTCTTTGTGGTTGGTGTGTACTATGAGAATCTTATTTTAAAATGTTTATGGTCAAAATAACAATCATGTGACCTCCAGGTGAGTCCACCTACACTTCGTCGGCAGGCAGGCGCAGGGGGTCTTGGATCTGAGGAAGAGGATGTCTTAATTCGCCGCAGGACCATCAGTGGACTAGAAGGCCTCCCCAGTGATCAGACTGACCTGTTAGCTCGACAACCGGCCCAGCAACGTCCGGAGCCACGGCCCCGCTCCACCGTAGTCCCCTTAGCATCAGAGATCACAGACAGCACAGCAACGCTCAGAAGGAAGCCTCGTCCTCTGCCAACAGACTCTGAAGCACCTGCATCCGCGACCACCACTGTTGTTACCATGACAACTGGTTCCGACACCATCCGCAGGAGACCGCACACGCCCGACCATACGGAAAGGGTCAGTCAAAGCAATAACCAACCACACTCTCCCAGCAGTCAAACAGATAGTAGCCGGAAGAACGGAGGTGAGCTGCCGCAGCAGAACGGCGGTGTGGTCCTGAGGCGGAGGCCCGTGTCTGAGGTCTCTGATAGAACAGAGACCAGCAGAGAGAGCTGTGAGTGGATGGAGGCTAGGAAGTCTCTGAAGCCACCAGTCTCACCCAAACCATCCACGGTCACCCTGAAGAAGACACAAGCTGACCCTCCAACTCCGACTCGCAGGGTCCCCATACCGGGGCCTGATAACGCTGAGTTGGCACAGAGCCCTGGTGAGATACACACAAAACACACAACTGAAGATTTGTTATTTAGTCATTGAGTTATGCTTCCTTGTCAGAGTTGTCTGTCTATATTAATGTAGTCGTTCAGTAGTCATATCACTTTAAAGCCGCAATGTGTAGATTTTTAATGCATAGCATGTAAGTATTCTGGTGGTATTAATTTTTGTGAAATAAGCAGTGATGTGTGGTGCCTTTTAGCCCTTCAACATCAGTGTCCTTGTGTTGAAACTGTGTTGTTGAAGAGTGGGAATATTAAGCTGCATTTCTGCCACAGTGTCTTTTAGATATTTAATTGGCATTTTGCCTTTATTTAATAATAATAATAATAATAATAATATATTATTATAATTTTTCAATTATAATAATAATAATAACTTTATTTGTAGAGCACTTATCAAAACAGAGTACAAAGTGTTTCACAGAAGATAAAAACATTAAAATCATGACAGTTAAAAACGACAACAATAAAATACGACATAACATGCACAAATTAAAATGAAATTAAAACAATAAGACGGCTAGCCTATCAGATAAAATCAGAGAACGCTTTCCAGAATAACTAAATTTTCAGGCGAGACTTAAAAGAAGACACTGACTCCGACATCCTGATGTCATCAGGCAAAGGCTCTATCTCCTCTAGTTTTCAGGCTGCGCACAGGATCGTAAGGGGTTAATAGGTCAAGAATATATTCTGGAGCAAGGCCATTAAGAGCTTTAAAAGTAATCAATAAGAACATATAGATAAGGTTCAGGGTTTTATTTAGACATGAGAACAGGCTGTTGCAATAGTCCAGGCGAGATGAAATAAAAGCATGTCTAACCGTTTCCGTATCTCTGGCATTTAAGATAAGTTTTATCTTAGCGATATTTATAAGGTGATAGAAACTATATATCGCTATTAAAGTAGTAGCGATACAGACAGGAAATGCAGGGAGAGAGGGGGATGACATGCAACAAAGGGCCCCAGTTGGAGTTGAACCAGGGATGTTGCAATTATATTGTATACTTCTTAACTTGGCCCACGTAAGAGCTTTAAAGCGATCTTAACACCTTTTGTGAAAAACTAGCGCTGAAATAGTTCGTCAATTAGTCTATCAACAGGAAATAAATTTCCAACCATTTTGTTAATCGATAAATGGTTAAATAATTTTTTCTAGCAAATATGCTAAACATGATCATGTTAGCTTTTGAAATATTAGGACTTAACGCTTCCTGTGATGGACTGGCGACCTGTTCAGGGTGTACCCCGCCTTGCGCCCAATGTCAGCTGGGATTGGCTCCAGCCCCCCGCGACCCTGTACGCAGGATAAGCGGTTGATGATGGATGGACTTAATGCTTTTCTTTTCTGTTTATATTATTATTTATAGATTTGCCTTGAAATGGTATCCTGATGATTTGACCAGATTGTGTCAATTTCTGTTGCCAAAATGAATTATCTCTGATTAAAAAAATAGTAATTAAAGGTTCTGCACTGCTAGTGTCACCTGGGGAAAGTCTGGGTGGAAAAAGGTTGAGAAAGATAAAAATAAATAATTTTAATATAATGATTGCTATTTATTGATTATTTATGGTGACGTTTTGACCAAAAATGATCTTCATCCAGCACCAGTCCTCTACAGGTCTTGTGTATGTGTGAGTGACTAATGACGGCATTCTCTCTGACTCTCTCTGATCAGAGCCGAAGCGTGTCCCTCCTCCTGTGTCCCCAAAACCCCGTGGACCTCCAACAGCACCCAAACCAGGCAAAGCAATAGTAGTTTCAGCTACCGTGAGCCCAAGTCCTGCTGCTACCAGCCCAGCTGCAGGCAGCCCCACCCCGGCCCCCAAACCCTCCTCTCCTCCCTCTGCCGCCCCCCTTCCAGCTCCTGACACCCCTTCTGCTCCCTCCCTCTCTCCGGGACTCCCTCTTACTTCCCCCTCTCCAGCCCAGAGTCCCTCCACCCCCTCTCCACACCCTGTCAAACCTCCCCGCTCCTCCATCGCCGGCCTCTCCATCGACCTGCTGGGAGGACGGGAGGTGGAGGAGGAAGAGGAGAGGAGGAGAGAGGAAGAGGAGAGGAGGAGAGAGAGGGAGCACAAGAGGCACAAGGAGCAGGAGGAGGAGAAAAAGAGAGCAGAGGAAGAGAATCTGAGAGAGGTGGAGGGTCAAGTAGAGGAAGAAGAGCAGGAGGAGGAGGTGCGGCATCGTTTGGAGGAGACCAGTGCCTCCTTGGCGGCAGCTGTGCAGGCTGTAGAACATAAAATGAAAGAGGAGGACGCACAAAACGAGTGAGTATTTATGAAGTTAATCTTCAGATTTTGCCACAGAATGTACCATCTCTATCCAACAATAATCTCTCGGGACAACTTGTTGGCATCAAAGTTGATGATGAGAGGATCAGTGCATAAATTAGCTTTCCTCACACAATGTCGTGATGCAAAACGAGAAGACTTGTTTCAGGCGTCGAGTGCTATGAAAATGAATGTACTGTTCATCTTATGCATGCACATGTTTTGGTGACTGGCAGTTGCAGCGCCTCCAATGCTTGGATGGACATGATGCTCTCTTGTGTACATATAACCTTAAAGAAAAAAGAAGCATGTATAAAATGTATACAATTTGAATCTATAGTTTGACTTAAAAGTGTGACATGTGAAACATTGCAAATGTTTACATATACTTCCATATTTAGAATTTCTATTCCTTATATTTAGTTTTTCTAAATCTTATTTTTCACACTGCCTATTAGCAAGGCTGTAATGCATATTTGACCAAAACAAAAGCATGTGCTCAACAATCATATCTGGTAACAAGTTAATCTCACATTCAGAAAGAAAGCGAATGAGGGAAAAAAAGGAAAGAAACATAAACAGAGTTTAAAGCCAGCTGAAGCCTTTGAAGAAACCTGATAAAACATCCTGCGTTTTGAGACTCATTCATTCACTTTGAATTCTGTAAACAACAATAAACTGTATTAAATTTATTACAGCTCTGATTTGTGGCCTCTGGCTGGCATCATTTACCATAGCTATGGTTGCTAAGGCTGATGTGTACTGTAGTTTTTTGGAGCCTTACATCAAAACAAACAGACGGAAACAAGGTTGGAGTATTTATAGCTGGTTGCCATGACATAAACTTAGTGTTGCAGTGCTTAAGGTTTCAGTTCTGGTGCATTTGACAAATAAACTGGGTTGCCATAGTTAGAGCAAGTGCATTTTAATTCTACAGCGAACACTTTGAACAGCAACTGGTGTATCTCTTTACAGCCCAACCAAACAAGGTCATTGCATTTCCTGTAATGGCAGGACTTAATACAGCTCTGAGAGTGAACAGTAAGTATTGAGGCAGTTATAAATCAGATCAAATTGCACTGGATTACATGCTGTGCATCCCTTGTACTAAGGTAGGCAATCTTATTCCAGCGTGGAATGGCTGCGCCACTACCAATATAAACTGCTACTACTGTAGAGAAAATGACTGAATGTAACTACAGTTAAAAGCTATATATCAAATGACAATGGTTAAACAATGTGACAATGTGAAAGGTGTTGCTTGTAGTGATGAACAAAGAATGAATGAATGATGATGTTGCTCCGTAACTGTGAATGAAAAAGTCAGTTATTGCAGGTCTGAAGTATTGTTAGTATCCAGGAGAATCCTGTATCTGTGTTGAGGAGCATTGCAGTTATCATTAAAAGAGATCTTTAAAATGCTAATTAACAATGTGGAAAAATACCAAATACCCTCCCCTTCACACCTCTGATCCACTACTGTGACTGTGCTGTCTGCCTCATTATCAGCTAACACCTTCCTTTTTTGCTATCCATCTCCCAGCTCTCTTTCCAGCAAGAAGACAACAGTCTCCATCTTGGACGACATCGGCAGCATGTTTGACGACTTGGCAGACCAATTGGATGCAATGCTCGACTGATCTCCTGCCCACGCCTCACTCCCAGCAAGCCCTCTCCCTCTCCCCCCATCATGTGTAGGTGTTATCAAGAAAGCTCTCCCAAGGCTCGATGCTGGCGCTCTGAGAGCGTGTGTGCGTGTGTGTTTGAGCGTGTGTCCCTCCTGCGTGAGCGCTTCTCATGTAGCCTTGTACAGTACTTTGAGGAGGGAGTCCTCCTCGTCTGGTGCGGTAGCTCTAGTTCGCCTCCCGATGCGAGGAGGCCGCTCCCACACAACCTCTGACCTCTGCAGCCAAGCGAGTCGCCGCCGCCCAGCCTCATTCGGCTGCGTGGATCGAGAAGCACAATCATTTTCCTCATCCTTTTATCTCTACAGACTCTGGCTAGGACAGAGATGGTAACTCAGTCAGACAGGGAGACAGACTGATAAGCATATTGCTTGCAAAAATAAGCACATAAACTGGCTGACTGACGGGCAGATAGACATCTAGATATATAGAAAAGATGCATACAGATAAGATACCGGAGAGAATTTTTAAAAGCACATGGAAAGACAGGCTGCTTTCTGAGTCTGTCTCACTCCTGCGATGTCAAAGGGATGCATTTTTCCAGATGAATCGGGGCCTCAATTTCTCTTCTGTATGAGTGGAGGATTGTGGTTAGCCGGACTCCCTGACCTGTGTGTTGTCTCTCTTCATGTTGCTGTTGTTGTTGCTGTTGTTATTGTTGCCGTTGTTGTCGTTACGAGTGTGTGTAGTCCCTGCTGATGCTCATGTCAATGTCCTCCCACTCGTACAGTAGTTATTCTAATGATCAGAGCGACGATAATAGATGTGTGTCCATGAATTTTGAGACACTAGCACACACACAAAAATATACACACACGCAGATTCACATCACATTGGTTGTGAGCTCGCTGGTGTTCTGCTTTGTTGGTGTTTAGCTCCATCTATGGAGGTTTGCTTGGAAATGAATCTACACATATACATACACACATTTACATGCAAAGACACATATATACAAGCACACTCATGCGGTGTAACCCTTTGTCCTGCTGCAGTGAACAGTGTTTTTAAAAGATAATCCTATATTTCAATGCTTTATATAGTATACATCCAGTAAACATAGAGTTTATAATATACCTTGGTATTTGAGCTGTTAGAGCTCCCTCTAGTGTTGGTTAGTAAAACTGCCTCTAATCTGCCCACCTTCCATCTTGTCTTTCCCCCTTTTTATCTCCCTCTGTGTCCTTTTTGTTATCTCTGCATCTCTCTGTGCCTTGGTAGTGTTCTTTCATATATTTAATTTTTTTTTCTTGTTTTCCACTCATAAAATGTTTTATGGGTTTTTTTTCTGGTTCCTTATAAACTCCTTATGTGTGTGTGTGTGTGTGTGTGTGTGTGTGTGTGTGTGTGTGTGTGATGTCAAAAGTAGCTTATAGGTTGATTTGTGAGTCCTATATCCCTGAAGTCCTGATCCCTAAAGTCAATCACCCTGTCTGCAGTCCTCCTGTAACCATTGAGAAGCCTTGTACGAGCCCATATAAGCGCCCTCCTGTAAGCTGTGATAAATTGGCTCTGCTCCTCCTCGGCTCCCCAGTTTTCAGTGGTCCCCCATGTAGGCCAGACAGAGGATCAACCACCAGTGTTCATCCCAATGAAGAGTCCACTTGTATTTTTATGCTCTTTGAAAACAAAGATATATTTGAGAGACAGATGGTTCTATGTGAATAACAATAATAATGATGATAATTATAGACATTGAATTGAGGTGAGCTGATTGAGCCTGTACATTTATGGTTGAGTTCTGGATGTGTTGTGACGGCTGTTGTGCCATGGTTGGGTTTAGGTTGTGTTTTCTGCTGTGACGATGCATTCCTGTACAGCTGTGATCAGAATAAATGTATAAATTAAACCTTACATGACTCTTTAACTGTGGTTCTTTTATATCGCATTTGCGCAGGAACAGTCAGAAATTATTAACTCTTCCTCTTCAGCAACCCCAGTTTTTTATGAAAGACACTCCTCCGCTTTTCTGGGAGGGCTTTCCATAGCATTTTGGAACCTGTCAGCGGGGATTTGCTTCCACTTACCCACAATAGCTTTGGTGATGTTGGGCAATAAGGCCTTCCCCAGACTATAACTACAAATCTGGGATGCCACTTTCAGGGCTGTGGCTACCATTGCATAGAGCAGGGTCATGTCAAGAATTTTACATTCTACAAATATTACATGTAATGGGATTTTTCAAGACTATAGTTTTAGACAGTTTTAGGCAAAAAAAAGTAAATAAATTAAAAGGGAGTTTTTTACTAGAATTACATACATGGCAGTATAGAGAAATGGTATCCAAGTTTGTAATACCATATTTACGGTTGCTGTCCCTTTATGCTACCCATACACAAACAACACATAAAACAACATAAAACATAACAAAAAACTAATCATTTTGATGGAGTTCAGAGAAATTTAAAAGTCTCACAGCCTGGGGAAAGAAGCTGCTCTGGAGCGTAGTGATATGGGAGTGGATATTTCTCTTGCCAGTCGGCAGCAGGGTGAATAAGCTGTGGCTGGGTGGGTATTGTTATTCTCTGGGCACCATGCAGGCACCTCAGTGATGCTCGGCAGAGGAGTTCTGGGCATTTTACATCACCCGCTGCAGAGCCCAGCACAAACCATGGCAATTTGATGTTTCCAGTTTAGTATAAATACAATATTTACATTTATTCATTTAGCTGACGCTTTTATCCAAAGCGACTTACAATTGCTATACATGTCAGAGGTCGCACGCCTCTGGAGCAACTAGGGGTTAAGTGTCTTGCTCAGGGACACAATGGTGGATGTTTCACAGCGGGAATTGAAGGTCTCCCACACCAAAGGCAAGCATCTTATCTATGCGCCACCACCACCCCTATTAGACTATTGCGTAAAGAGATAGCATTTACAGAAAACATAATTGGAAAGAAAAATACATTTACTGGCTTTTTAAATGCTCCGAAAATTGTATAGGGTTTGGTTGGTGGCTATAATCTCTACTGGACATCAGTATTTCTAAAATCCTTGCTTCTGTAATAGCTGAAATATCATTGTATGCTGCAGCAGATTTATCTCAACTGGAACTAAAGGGCCTAACCCAAAAAAACAAAACAAAAAAAAATGCCACAGATCAAAAGTGGGCAGGGGTATCCACATTCCTTTTTAAGACAATGCACGAGCAGTTACTGGATGGTTTACAAATAATTATTACTGTCTATGATGCAGAAGTAAAGCACAAAGACAGAAAGTGTCATCATAATGTTTCATATCCAGCAGACTTGTATATGTTTTGCAGTACAAAGCCTATTAGAATAACACATCCCTAGTAAAACACCCTGACTCCAGTGGGTTATCTTTATCACAAGCAACTCTCTAATAACCATGGTTTTTGTCATTTTTCAGACATTTTTCATGAAATGTATAGAAATGAGTAAGTAGGGCAATATGTAACGTTACATAGACATTTGTTAAACCCCAAATATTGCTAAGGATACCATCCTGATTTCAAGACTCTGCACCATATCACGGTGAGATTATAGCAGTTTGAAATGCTTCCCACTTGGTTCTGAAATCAAAAAGAAAGGAGTGATAAGTGGCGTACCGCTGTCAGTGGAAGATGAGGAATTTCACGGTATTGAAGGCGAGTGTGAGGCGAGAAGACTTACAAGATTCCAACAAGGAGAAATGGAGCAAAGTAATTCTGTGTGTTTGACTTTTGAGGGAGATTTGCCAGAGAGGGTATATTTAGATTACATATGTTACAGGGTGAGGCCTTATCAAAGAGCTCCATTAAGATGCTTCAGTTGTCAGGAATATGGACATGTGGCTGCAGTATGTAGAGGAGTCAGAAGATCCGGGAGATGTGGGGAGAACAAATGTAAAAGAGAGGACTGTGAAGAGAAGCAAGAAGAAGCAAAGTGCCTTCACTGTGCGGGAAATCACCACGCGGGGTCAGCACAATGTCCGGGGGAGGTGTTGGTGCAGTGGATAAGACACATGCCTTTGGTATGAGAGACGATGACACATCCACCAATACCCCTGAGCAAGACACTTAACCCCTAGTTGCTCCAGAGGCCTCTGACATACACACATTTGTAAGCGTTTGAAATAAAAGCATCAGCTAAATGAATAAATGTATGAATAAAACAAAATGAGAAAAATCAGAGCAGAAAAGGGTCTACGCTGAGGCTACCAAGAGACTGGAAAAAAAGGATGAACGAGCAGCAGTGCAAGAGGAACAGGAACCGAAAAGGAATGGAGATAAACACAAGCGATTTCTGGCATGTATTGCCATGGTGGTTAATTGTGCTGTGGAAAGAGGATCGAGAAGGTGTTGGATGCGGCAAGGAGATTCTTGGAAATTGTAGGGTGGGCACTGTAAATTTATTGCACTGGAGAAACTATTTCATCCAGTAGGTGGCGGTAGTGCAACATTTTGGATGTCAACCGCCATAAACCAAAAGAAGAAGAACGACAGCCGAACAGTGGAGGGCAGCAAAACGCCATCGATGCGTCGAGACAGCCGAATTGAAGAAGAAGGCGGTTTCTGCATCATGCTGTTGTTCAACGCTAACAAAATTATTGTTGTTTTATCTTAGTTAAAATTACTCGTTGTTCAGATAGCATTGTCCAGTACGTTAATGGGGGACCGATACGCATATAATATAGCCAGATAATCCCATAATCACTTTTCAGAAAGTCCGACAAACGAAACTAGCCAGCTTTATATCTAGCCAGCCCAGGAAGGGGAGAGGCTTCGGGTTCCCGTTGGACGGAAGCGGTTTATATTAACCTCTGGTGCAGTCACTTAGTTCTGGCAGCATGGCAGGAGAGACGAAACCTCGTTGTATCTTTTGGGTTGTTTCTCCTAACTTTACCTCACGGCAACAGAGATGACCCGGGCGGTTCGGTGTCTCTGGAAGAAGACTAACCGGTTACCAGAGAAAAGTCAAACATGTGAGTATTAACGCTATTGTGAACCAACTTAATACCACGTTGGTCTGGTCACCAACACGTGGCTGTTCTGCACGGGCCAGAGACCAAACGGATCACCACGCTGTTTCCTCTTCTGAAACAGTCAAAAGTAATGTACTATTTCTTACATTGACCTACAAAACAAGTCTATGCGAAGTTAGATCTTCATTCACATTTTCAGCCCTAACTTGGTTCCCGTATGTAGTTAAGTAGACGTAAAATCTCAAAGGTCCAGCTAATTAAACTTGTGTTCAAGATCGAATATTTATTCCTCAGCTGACCTTTTCTCTTTTTCAGCAAGTTACATGGCGTCGGCACCTGGATGACTTTCAAGGCAGTTGAGATGAAGAAACTTAATATGTGTTTTGCAGATGGCGACCACCGGAAAAAAACAAGAGGCGAGTTACTGAAATATGAACAAATAAAGGATATGAAGGTGGTATGCCTAAATATTCAACGTGGTAACTTTTTTTTTTTTTTTTTTTATCCACTTTACATCTACAGCTGAAGCTGGTACAAGTGAGATTCGGGAGACAGAGGGGCCCGGGAGCTACCTGAATTAAATCTCCCAACACTTGAGGGTGAGCACTGGGATCAAAGTTGAATGCCTTGCCATGTGTGAGTTCATATTTAAGCATGTGAAACTGTTTCAGCCTATGATGACATACTTAAAATAAACTTTTCTGACACCTACTATGAGAGCTGAACTCCAGCTCCTGATTCTAACTTTTTTTCTGAGGCTCCATTTTTCTCCCCCCCCTATTAGTTTAGTCTTCACCTCCAAAATTGTGACTTTTCTGTAACTTTTTTTTCTTTTAATTTCTCCACTTTCTCTTTAAGAATGAGAAGACTGAAACTCAGAACTGGCTACACAAATGTCCTGAGATCGAAGTTCTTATTGACAAGGACCTCGCAGGATTTGAGAGCTGGTGAGTTTCTGCAGCATGTTGGCATTTGAGTAACTTGTAGCCGGTGATGACAAATCAAATTACTTTTCTGACACCTACTATGAGAGCTGAACTCCAGCTCCTGATTCTAACTTTTTCCCCCTGAGGCTTCTGAAGTGTATTGTGTAGTCTTCACCTCAAACTGTGACACTTCCTTAAGTTTCCACTTTCTCTTAACAGTTCGGACTGTTGGGGTAAGAATGCGAAGACTGAAAACTTCAGAGCTTCTGAACAAAGATCCAAGGTCCTGAGATCGAAGTTCTTATTGACCAGGACCTTTGCCAGATTTGAGAGCTGGTGAGTTTCTGCACCATGTTGGCATTTGAATAATTTTACATTTGCTCATTTGGCAGATGCTTTTATCCAAAGTGACTTACATTTGAGGACTTGTAGCCAGTGATGACAAAAATCAAAACTTTTCTGACACCTACTATGAGAGCTGAACTCCAGCTCCTGATTCTAACTTTTTTCTGAGGCTCCAACAGTAAATGTGGGTACACATTGTTTTCTTTATGTGAATTAAAACGAGCTACTCTCGCTTACAGGTTGATTCATGACACAACGATGGGGAAAGTGCCTCTTCATGATGCTGCTGGTGATCTTGTTTTTATTTTAAAGGTAAGTCTGTGCATGTGTGTTGCACATGTGTGATACAGCCAATGATGACAAATAATCATTTTCTGACACCTCGTATGAGAGCTATTTGCTCCTGATTCCAACTCTTAACCTGAGGCTACAGAGGCTATATTTCTGTTTGTCACAGATTGTTTTAGTCTAATCTGCATTTGTCTCTTTCAGGTGCCCAAACACCAAATATCTTTTTTTTCCCCCCTCCAATGTCACCACTGACCAGAAAGCTGTTGTTGATCTAAAGGAACAAGCCTGAATGAAGACACTACAGTGTGTAATATGGTTTAATATTGAAGCTATTGCATCAAACTGTTGACTTGTATTTGTCGAATAAACAGTAACTGAGTTGGAAACATTTTCTGAATGATCTGTTGTGATTCAAGAAAACCGTAGTACTTTTGGCCCAATAGTCTAGCATGCCAACCATAAAATAACTTTGGCACCAAATTTTGATCCAGCTGGCCACAAACCTGCATGTCAATTTGATTTTTAATAAGTTTTTATATTTGAACTTCACCAGTGGCTTAGAGTTGATGTTCACCACATCAGAAGACATTCCCCTTCCTTGTTAGATGTGAAATTAAGTGTAAGATTAAGCTGAAAAGATGTGTTTACATACTATTCATATGTAACTGAAGAATTGTTTCTCAAATGGTCATAATTGAAATAGGAGGTTCATAGGACAACTTAAAGGTTTTGTTTGTTTTTATTTGGCCCTATTATAAAACACTAGCCAGTTTGCCAGGAAAAGTGAGTTCCAGTCCTGTATTTTGACACACTTGCTGACTTTTGAAACGGGGTTGAAACCCTGACCCACAGAATAACTAAAACAATAGGAAGAAGCAGGCACCATGTGTAGTTTATACTGCTCAGTGCTAAAGCGGATGCAATATAAATGTTGGATCCCATAAAGTTTGACTTAGTGGTCTGACGAAAAATAAGTCATCTAGAAACCAAAACCATATAAACTGGAGTATCATTGTGGACATGTTTGGTCTTCAACCTCACATTTCTTCGTTTTACTTGGGGATCTCTGGAGAATCTAAACACACAAACCGACATTGGCTCTGGTCATGTGACCAGAAATTAAAATTAATTCCCGAGCTGTTTTCCCTTCGGAGCCCGTCCTCATTTGCGTGTTTCCTGCCTCTGCTCAGCCTCGGCGCGTGTCCGGATTTCCATACAGGTGCGTCCTCAGCTCCAGCCCTCGTTTGACTGTCAAACCAGGCGGCTCGGCTCCTTTCTCCGCCCTGCGCATCCCGCATCCAGTCGCTACCAGAGAGGAGCGCAGGGGAGTGCCCTGCGCAGCGGACTGCCGACACACACACACGCAGCCTCCTCCCTCCTCCTCTTCCTCCTCCTCCTGCACTGAAGCCGGACTCCTCTGCCAGGGAAACTCCGCCGACTCTCAGCTGTTATTGTCGCTGTCAAAGCCCCGTTTGCATTCTCCACCAGCCGGCTGCACACAAAATCGACCAGCGGTCCTCTCCGGTAGGCCTGACGGTAAGAGCGGTTGTTTGTGCGGGGGGTGGGTTTAATGCGTTTCCATCCACATCTAATCACGATACATCTGCGTTTGAACTGCTGTTTGGATGTTTTAGGTACACAATGACCAGCTATACTCGGCATTATCCTCCTACACACTGATGTTTATGTCAAATGCGATTTAATTTACTGTAAATGTGTCATCAGCAGCCTGAAATGTCCCTGATTGCTGAGTGATAGAGACTGATGTCACTGTAACGCATTTAGATGACCATATAATTAAATGATGAAGGCATTTTCACGGAACAGCTGGCTCCAGCAGGATGGATGCTGGTGGAGGAAACAGGCACCGTGCAGGCGACTTACTTAGATCCATTAAAACGATGAAGAGGATGAGGGGGGGAGGAGGTGGAGGGGGGAGGAGGGGGGAGGAGGTGGAGGGGGGAGGCAGTTCCCAATAGGGAGGACTAAACTGATCCATGGTCGGCCTGAACTCTCATCTGGGCCCTCACTCGCTTCCTGCTGTGGCAGGGTGGGGCAGAATTTACAAGAAATAGAAATAAAAGCCAGCAAATGCAGCCGGCGCACTGAAGTGACCGAAGTTACTGAAGGAGCCAGCGATGTAAAAACAAACTGGATTTCCTCGAGTAGCTACTGTACTTCAGTAGAGTACAAATACCTTTGACATGGTGCAACTTGATACTACAATACATTTATGACAGTAACTAGTCACTCTGCAAAAATACAGTCAGTATCCACTCGGCTGCCAGTTTATTAGGTACACCCAGCAAAAACTAAAGCAGTGTAATACTACAGTCCTGCAATAAATCCTCCCTTCATGAAGGTTCAGTTTTTGTTGAAGCTGGTTTAGAGAGAAGTTGATTCAACACTATGATCATTTTCGAGAATGTAGTGCTGTTCAACTGTTTTGCTTTTTACAGAGAGGTGAGTGTGTTGTTTAGCTTGCCCTCATTGATAGGAGGGCAAAATGATAGAAACCCCTGTCTGTATAATGCAATTTAAACTGCATGAAGGTAGGATTTATTGCAGGAATGTTGTATTAGACTACATTAGTTTTAGCTAACCTAATAAACTAGCAACCGAGTGTATATGTATGCATATATAAATACTTTACATATGGCACATATTATATGCTCCTGTAATAGGCTTCAGTGCCATAGATAAAACTAACAAAAGCATAAAAAAGCGGTTTGACTTAACTTCCAAGGGGACCAGCGTCAACCTTTGACATACCGTATAATACGTTAATACTCTTCTCAATGAGTATTTTTACTTTTGATGCTTCAATACATTGCTGCTTAACACTTGTGTCCTATTACTTTACTAAATTTCACACCGTTACATGGGCTGACATGTTCCTTCATTGCGATGATCATGGGTTGTTTATTTTGAGTCAATCACACATACACCAACCTGCTGTCGTTAAATAATGGAGCACCAATAACAGAACATCCACATGTGAAAATAGTCCCCAAATAAATTGACATATGTATTAATTTTTGAATATAGTTTGCCAAAAGCTACTGGGCTCAGCTATGGAAGAAAAAATAAGAGAATGTCCTTCACTAGTGGAAGCACTGATGCTTTACATGAGTGGTTAAGATTGCTTTTTTGTGAACTACTCACAGCAAGTTAGATGTGGTCTCAATTAATGGGTCAACATATCATGTTGACAGTAACTATTATTATATTTATACATTTATGTCCTAATAAGGTCTCCAAGGAGGCAACCATCTGGTCTTTATAAGGTTTTCTCAGATATTGTCAAATCTATCAAAGAGAGCAGCTGTTCCCACCAAGGGGTCACAAATATGACCTAACAAGAGAGGAAAACAAAAAAATATTTCCGCTTCACACGGTCATAGAAACAAGCATTTTTCAGACTAACTTTTCATCTGCTTATTCTTATTTTACATCTTAAACTTATTCAGTGGTGAAGTGAAGAGAAATTAGCGTGAAGTGGTCACATCCAGTAGACATTTGCAGATACAAGAAGAAAATACAGTTTTGTTTTAAAGAGTCACAAGCCAAAAAGGTTTGGAACCACTGAAATATATTGACATCCTGATTGTGCAATAAAAACTGCAGTTTATTCTGCTCTATTTTCGTCTTTCCAAAAGTGAAACTTAAGTCACGTATCTACTCAAGAGAAAGCAAAATTTCTGTCGAATGCACTAATTAAAAGATGTTACTGCTGCTGAACTCGACGGCAGAACTCAGTGTCACTTTTCACAACAAAACGTCTGATTTTTATTTCCACCAAGTTTTGATGTGACGCCTGTGTGCCCGAACTCTTAAATCAGCTCGAGCTTCAATCTGTTCTGTGTGTCCGAACAGCAGAAGCATCATGGAGGAGTTAGACGTCCCACAGATGAGGAGAGAAGTGGAAAGCCTTCAGTATCAGCTGGCAATCAACAGAGAGAAATCCTCCATCACTGTCACCGAGTGTGTATTGTCCACACGCACACACACACTCTCTCTTTCTCTTAAGTATCGCATATCAGATTCATGCTGACGGTGTGTGTATTGTTTTTTTTTTTGGCAGGCTGGTGAAGTGGATCGAGGGTTGTGTTTGTGAAGATCCATTCCTGAACCCTGAGCTGATGAGAGCCAACCCCTGGGTAGAGAAGGGAAAGTGTGTGATCCTCTAATGGTCACACACACATACACACACACACACACACAATGTCACAAATGCATAAAAACGACATAATCATGCACTCCCATACTCCTTCATGCTGAACTAACTCTCTCTCTCACACACACTATTGCTGTTACCATGTTTATTTATTGGGAGACTCCTGAATGCTTTTTAATTTATGTGAAGACTACTGTGTGAGTGTACAGCACTGAGTAGCTTTCTAGAGGTTTGTTTTGATGGGACTGCTGGGAAATGTTCAACAACAACATGTTTTTATTGGCTCTTTACACTGTCAATCAAAATAAAAGACTGTTTTGAATTTAACAGCTGGATTTTTGGATTTATTCAGACGGATTTAACACAGGACAAAGAAATACAGATGTTACTGAAGCAGTTATATGTGTGTGTGTGTTTCGGGGGTTACAGTAGTTCTCTGATGTAGACATTTCGTCTGACAGCGTTGGACATGCCCTCGTTGAAGCGGAACCACACATCACTGTTGCCCACTGCCGTTCCCATAGACAGAACTGGACATTTCTCACCTACACACAGAGGAAAAGGGCATTTTTAGGTTAAAAAAAAAAGAATAAAAAACACTACTGGGATGATTGAAAGAAGAAAGAGGACCCGCTGGTTCTCAGGATAATTGCTCAAAACATTAGTCACTTAATCTAATAATAAATTGAAAGCAAAATGATTGAAAACAAGTTAAATGCCTGTGACTAATCTAGGGCTGCAACTAACTATTACTTCGGCATTAACATAAAATCACAATTTTCCAAAGCCCAATGTCATGTCTTCAAATTGCTTGTTTTATCTGAATCCAAAAAAATATTTAGTTTATTATCACAGAAGAGTAGTAGACTATTATAGAAGCTGGAACCAGTGAGTTTCTGGCATTTTTGCTTGAAGTGTGAAGAGATTATCAAAATTGTTACTGATTCATTTGATCAACTAATCGATATGGCTCTAGTGAATTACTCTCATGCGATTAGAAAGCCTGAACACCTTTGGGTTTTGAAAGTTCACTCTCACATTGTGGCAGCGTCATGTTTCACAATAGGGTGTCACTTGAAAATTGCAGATCTATATTTCTATTTCTATGCAAGTATGGAGTGTTTGTCAGAATTAACAGGAAAGCAAATTATCTTATGGTGCAAATTTGGTGAAGTAATCAACCAAGTAATCAGGACACAGGATGTAGAGCTGTGCCTGTTTTAGTCCGCAGAACCCTGTCACCGTTCCTGCTTTGACCTAAAAACAGCCACAGTTCTGCGTTCCCACCCTGATTACCATGTTGATCAATTCTGGGAATGCAGTGCTTTCAGAAAGCTTTAATGGGTCCACCTATAATTGCCACGACCACTGAGCACTGACTTGGAGCCTGTTACCAACTGAATAAAAACGTACCTGTGTTTGAATAGCAATCGCATTTATCGCCTACCTAAACTTTAGAGAATTAAAACAAGAGGTCTTTCACAGAATATTTGTAAAACCTCTTTTTCCTCCACGCTGATAGGAGCAAGTTGCTGTGGTTTTTACACTTAATGTATATGAGAAATACTGAAAATATAAACAAAAGCAATTACTAAAAATCATATGAAGTCACAGAGGAACTGCAATATGCCTTTCCAAAGCTGTATGCAAAGTGGAAAACACTATTTTGAAAGTATTTTATCTCAGGTGGCCATTTTGGAGGGGACATAACAAACAAGCTTTTCACTTCTCTTCAAGACCTCTATTGTTTATGCAAATTTGCTATTTTGGGTGTGGAACTGCGACGCATTTGAACACAGCAGTCATCTTTGTTTTCAATGACACCAAGACACTGGGAGGCTGAGCCCCAGTAACTTCTCTCCAAACGTTTATTATGTTTTTGAAGCTAGAGTGACTATAGGACTTTTAAAGAAATGTAGCAAACCAAGTTATGTAGGCAGTATTATACATTTTATTTACATAAATAAAACATGAAGGCTATTTATTGTCAAATATAAAAGGAATAGAGCTGTATATCAGGCATTTCAAGTATTTTATGTTGGTAACAGAAATATGACATTATGGCATTTATAGTGGGAAAATGCAGGTGGCAGTGCTCCTGCCTACAGTCTGCCGCAGGGGCTCTAAATTAGTAACGTTACATAACACAGTCAGTAATCACCTCTGGTGTGTTCGGACCTGATGTGCCTTAAGGCATTTTTCCCTAAAGAGCCTGTGTTCTCAAGAGGTTCAGAAAAAAAGAAGTTGCACCAAAGTCACACAGTACCTGTGTCTGAGGACGACTGCGGCCTCTGAGGTTTGGGGGCAACAGCTCGACCAAAGAAATCCACCTCCGGCTGCAGAACACAAACACAGAGTGACAAGGAGGATGAAGTTAGTCAGGAACACTGTCCTCAACAAGGTTAATAACAACGTACAATCACATGCATGCACACACTCACACCCTCTCATTAGCCTAATTTCCCAGTTTCACCATTAGGGACTGCAACCCAGTGGCTTCTAATTATCCTCATTTCTGCCCTCTAGAGGTTCACTCTCTCTGTCACTATGGCTGCGTTTCATTAGTCGCTCAGCATGCCCCGGTTGACTTCCCCTCGGCACTTGCCCACGGGGGAATCCAAGCCGCCACGACAAGTGTGTTCCATTTGTCAGAAAAAACTTGTGAACTCAGTGAGAGCGACCCCCGGAGGGCCGAGGGAGCACGTCAACAACGATGGTCACTCCAGAGGGGTATATATCACCCACAATGCATTGCAGTCATAAATTTGTTGCTAGAAAATACATCCATGGTTAGGGGGCAGTAATGTACATAAATTTGTTGCCTAGTTAGTTCTTAAAATTTAATTCATAGCTTGATATGTTGTAAATGTCATGCAACTAACTGCAGTTAATAGTTACATAAGATTGTTGTTCTGTTACTTCTTTATTCCCAAAGATATCCATAAACGCGTGGGGAAACTGTTGTTTTGCAAGATATCATAAACCTGTAGCAATTACAGTTATGATAATCATGATACAGATCACAAATAGAAATGTCTAAATCAGAAACTGTTACAGACGTATTGCATTTATGCGTAGAAGACGCCTTCGCCTCATTGAAAAGAATCTGTATTTCTGATGATTAGTAAAAAGTAGTACAGTGCTATGCCAACAACTGGCAGTGGATCCATAATAGTTTGGTGCTGAAAGTGTACAAGGCCAGATGAGATTTAAAGGTTAGGTTTGTGGCCTCCGTGCAAAGTATGTTGTTGTATAATACTAAGGGCTGAGGAGAAGTGAATGAGTAATTGTAGTGAAACTACTAATGAAACACAGCCTATTACTGAATTAGTATATCTCTGCAGTTCATCCACAGAGGCTGTGATATTCTGTGCAAACCCGGTGCAAAAAGATACTGACTACTCCTCTCTGGCTCCACCTACAGGCATCACGTAACACTTTCAACTGTGAGAAGCTCAAATACTGGTAGAAAGTGTGTGCTTCATCTTCAACCACCTAGGTACTCAAATAACCAAAGAACCCCCACAAATCCTTGACAACTATTTAATGAAAACTAGCTGTGTAAATGGCCAGTCTCTGAAAGGTCATCTTGCAGTGTTTTCTACGTACAGTTTATCAAGACATCGAGCACACCTCCCCTGCAGGTTTGAGCATGTAAGCTACACAATGTCACATTGTTTTCATGGCCCCCCCCCCTCCATGTCCATTAATATCTGTGGTGGTGTAATTTTTAGCTGAAAATGTTTATATGTATGTTTATACATGTTCTATCTGTTGTGTCTTGTAAGATTAATGTAAAATATGTGACCTACATGAACTAACATCAATATTAAGTGAAATAACGCAGGCATCTGAAAAAAGGGTATGTGGATTTGCAGAAAAATATTGACCTCAAAATCACTAATCAAAAAAAAAAACTGAAGAGTTAAAGACATTTTTTATGTTTTATTCAAAATTAAAATGAGCTAATTTTTATCTTGAACTATGTTGAGGATTAAAATGTATCTTTGAGCTCCATCTACACTGATAAATCTTGCTCTGTATCTCACCAGCTATAATGGTTTAAAAACACTATCACAAATGAGAGTGTCCTCCAGCCCACTTGATGTAATACCTACAAAGTTTTTAGTGAAAGTAATGGATTCTGTTGGGCCCCATTTGATCTCTGTTTTCAACAGCTCCCTATCTACTGGTTGTGTCCCTGATTATTTTAAAACGGCTTGCGTGAACCCACTTTTTAAGAAACCTGGTTTAGATCCCTCCGTCCCACAAAATTTTAGACCAATTTCAAAACTGCCTTTTATTGCAAAGATTCTAGAAAGAATTGTGTCCAAACAGCTGCTCACTGTACTGGAAAATAACAAAATATTTGAAAAGTTTCAGTCTGGTTTCACAAAGTATCACAGCACTGAGACTGCCCTGCTTAAAGTCACCAATGACTTTTTAATGTCTGCTGATGAAGGCATGTGCTCAGTCCTGGTACTCCTGGACCTTAGCGCTGCTTTTGACACCACTGATCACAACATCATGTTAGACAGACTGAGGCACTGGGTGGGGATCTCTGGTACTGCCCTAGAATGGTTTTCATCCTACATGTCAAATAGGAAGTTTTGCGTGTCTGTAAACATCTTTGTCTCTTCGTTCTGTCCAGTTAAATATGGTGTGCCTCAGGGGTCGGTCTTAGGACCCATTTTGTTTTCCTCGTATCTGCTTCCCCTTGGACATATTATCCATAAACATGGCATTTCCTTTCATATTTATGCTGATGACACACAAATGTACTTGCTCGTCAGATCCACAAACACTGGAATGCTGAGTTCACTTACTGACTGCCTTTGTGAAGTTAAAAAATGGATGTCAAATAATTTCCTCCAGCTGAACTCAGACAAAACAGAAATCCTGGTCATTGGGTCTTAATGTGATTTACTAGGGAACCAGCAGATGGCAAAACAAATACTGCCATCTGCTGGTTCACTAGTAAATCACATTAAGCCTGTGGCAAAGAACCTTGGTGTCTGGTTTGATAGTAATTTAAATTTCGAGCAACACACCACAAAGCTTGTTCAATCATGTTTTTATCAACTTAGAAATATAGCAAAAATTCGATCTATGTTAACTTTTAAGGACATCGAGACCATTTTACACGCCTTCATCTCATCACGCCTTGATTATTGCAACAGCCTTTTCACAAAAATCTACTGATCGACTCCAGACTGTCCAGAACTCAGCTACCAGGCTTTTAACCAGAACAAAGAAATATAACCACATCACCCCTGTGTTAGCTTCATTACACTGGCTCCCAGTATGTTTTATAATTGACTTTAAAATTTTATTGATCACTTTTAAAGCTCTTCATGGCCTCTCGCCTTGTTATATTTCTGACCTTTTAGTCCCATACACACCAGCACGTACCTTGAGATCCTCGGGCAGAGGTCTGTTGTCTGTTCCAGAGTCTCAACTGAAAACTAAAGGGGACAGAGCGTTTGCAGTCAGGACCCCGAGGCTCTGGAACAGCCTGCCCGAGGAAATCAGGTCGGCTGAGTCAGTGAACTCTTTTAAGTCCCTTCCTTAAAACACACTTTTATAGGAGAGCCTTTCCCGATCTTATTTGACTTTATTTTATCCCTTTTATTTTATTCTATTTTATTTATTTTATATTTATCTTAAACGTGTATTTTGGTCTTTTCAATGTTTTCTTGCTTTTATTGTTGTGTTTTGGGTATTGTTGTCTTTGCACTTTGTAACATGTTTTTGAAAAGTGCTCTACAAATAAAGATTATTATTATTATTATTATTATTATTATTATTATATTTAACAGGGTTTTTAGTGTGAGGATTTCAATTTATATTTTTTATTTCTTACAATTTGATGTTTGAAAACACAAGATGTAGTTCAATGTAAATTATTGTTTTTTAAGTGGTGAAACATTATTAAAAATGTACAACACAAAAAAATGGAAACCCCTGGGCTACATCATTTTGCACAGTGAAGTAATTATAAGAAAAACACATGTTTTGACTGGAGAGTGACTTGAACAACTGCATTCAGTCTAAGTTGTCAAAATAGAATGTAAATTGATAAAATTAAGGTTAAACATAGATTCATTCATTTAATTCTACTTCATGACTAACCCTAATGGAGGCTTTATATCAAAATGGTTGGTAGAAAACTCTATTCAGTCACACTATGATAGATTCACTTCCCCATGTGTGGATGAAAAGCTTGTCCCAGCCAGGAAAACCACCAAATTAGTTTTTTGTTTAGGGTCAAGGTTGTGATTAGGTATGTACTGACTGTAGTTAAAGTTAGGGATGCATCTCCAAGGATTCAAAGTATATCAATGTAATGTCTTCTTTTGTGTGTGTGTGTGTGTGTGTGTGTGTGTGTGTGTGTGTGTCTCACCCTGATCTCCACTGTCGTCAGTTTGACAATGTTTTCCAGCCTCTGCTGATGGTTCCTGGTTGGTTTAGGACCAGCACTCTTTTTTTCTTCCTCTTTCTGCATCACACGGACACAGCGGATTATAAACACATTAGATAATTAACACACACATGGTCATGTGATTATTTACAGGCTCTACTGTACAGAACAAACCCACACTCTGTTGGGCACAACATGTATCTGAAGTCTCACCGCTGCAGGATTTCGTTGGAGCATCAGTTGCTCGGCTCTCCTCATCTTCTCTAGCTCCATCTCTCTGCTGATGGTTTGTTTGGCCTGATACGTCAGCTGACGTCGTGGAGGCAGGCTCGGAAACCTCACTACCTCCTCAACACGCCTGCAAAAACACATGCAAAGTAAATAGCTCTACATAAACATGAACAGAATTTACACTAACGCACGCTTTAACAGCATTTAGCTGACACAGAGGTGAACCATGTCAGATGACAAACAAAATAACAAAAAGCTTCCACTTTTGGTGCCATGTTTTCCAGACTAAAACCCTGAATCTGTCATTTTCTAAAACCTTAATCCTCTTACTGGTGATCTCCATCTTTCTCCCACTCCCACTCCCACACACACACAGCACATGCCCTGTAAACTCTCACTTGATGCCTGATGGACCTAAATATAACTAAAGATAATACCAGTCTATGTGACTGTGAGCTATTTATTGCAAGTCATCTCTATAAAATATCAGCCGTGTTATCATCAGAACTTGACAAAATCGAATAAAAGAGCTTGGAACTCAAATTGGATTATTCACTATGCAGCTAATATTAAGTAGTTTAACCTCTAGCTAACACTTTTACAGTAACTGTTTAGTTATCAGAGGTGTACAGATAATCACATCATCTATGATATCTGTATCAATCTTTTACTACAAATTAGGTATAATTTACAATACATGTACATTTATTTACCTTTAAGTTACTTACATTTTGCTCTCTCTTAGTGTAAAAACAAATATAACTGCAAATATAGGCGTGACTGCATCCCCGTCTAGTGAGGGCACTGAGAAAGTTCCACATTAAAGCAAATAATGATTAAAGGTGTTAAATGTCTTTTGGCTCAAAAAACAGACAGATTTTATATGAATAAGATTTTTCTGTATGTCTCTCCCTACTCAATGCCTCCAAAACCAGGCAGTGTTAATAATTCTGCCACAGTCTGACCAATCAACAACAGTGTCCCAAAAAAAAAA
>NC_060153.1:4530985-4547330 GCF_021292245.1 Micropterus dolomieu | reverse complement strand
TGTGTGTGTGTGTGTGTGTGTGTGTGTGTGTGTGTGTGTGTCTCACCCTGATCTCCACTGTCGTCAGTTTGACAATGTTTTCCAGCCTCTGCTGATGGTTCCTGGTTGGTTTAGGACCAGCACTCTTTTTTTCTTCCTCTTTCTGCATCACACGGACACAGCGGATTATAAACACATTAGATAATTAACACACACATGGTCATGTGATTATTTACAGGCTCTACTGTACAGAACAAACCCACACTCTGTTGGGCACAACATGTATCTGAAGTCTCACCGCTGCAGGATTTCGTTGGAGCATCAGTTGCTCGGCTCTCCTCATCTTCTCTAGCTCCATCTCTCTGCTGATGGTTTGTTTGGCCTGATACGTCAGCTGACGTCGTGGAGGCAGGCTCGGAAACCTCACTACCTCCTCAACACGCCTGCAAAAACACATGCAAAGTAAATAGCTCTACATAAACATGAACAGAATTTACACTAACGCACGCTTTAACAGCATTTAGCTGACACAGAGGTGAACCATGTCAGATGACAAACAAAATAACAAAAAGCTTCCACTTTTGGTGCCATGTTTTCCAGACTAAAACCCTGAATCTGTCATTTTCTAAAACCTTAATCCTCTTACTGGTGATCTCCATCTTTCTCCCACTCCCACTCCCACACACACACAGCACATGCCCTGTAAACTCTCACTTGATGCCTGATGGACCTAAATATAACTAAAGATAATACCAGTCTATGTGACTGTGAGCTATTTATTGCAAGTCATCTCTATAAAATATCAGCCGTGTTATCATCAGAACTTGACAAAATCGAATAAAAGAGCTTGGAACTCAAATTGGATTATTCACTATGCAGCTAATATTAAGTAGTTTAACCTCTAGCTAACACTTTTACAGTAACTGTTTAGTTATCAGAGGTGTACAGATAATCACATCATCTATGATATCTGTATCAATCTTTTACTACAAATTAGGTATAATTTACAATACATGTACATTTATTTACCTTTAAGTTACTTACATTTTGCTCTCTCTTAGTGTAAAAACAAATATAACTGCAAATATAGGCGTGACTGCATCCCCGTCTAGTGAGGGCACTGAGAAAGTTCCACATTAAAGCAAATAATGATTAAAGGTGTTAAATGTCTTTTGGCTCAAAAAACAGACAGATTTTATATGAATAAGATTTTTCTGTATGTCTCTCCCTACTCAATGCCTCCAAAACCAGGCAGTGTTAATAATTCTGCCACAGTCTGACCAATCAACAACAGTGTCCCAAAAAAAAAAAAAAAAAAAGGTGTCCAATTAAATGATTCTGACTGGGCGTATCCGCTGTCTGTGATGTTAAATGTTTATATCCACAATTGTGTTCTACGTCTTTCTCCATGAGGTATCAGAGTGTGGTGTTGTGGTGAGCTTGAGAAGGCAGGTACAGGAAGGCGTAGATCAGAAGAAGCAGCAGTAGAGCTAAGACTAGAGGCAGGCCCCAGTCGTTGGTGACCAGTACCGTCTCACAGCGAGCCTGCAGGAAGGAGCCATGCTCCTCACCCTCGGCCGGCATGACTGAGATGCACAGCTAGTTATTCCATTCAACATAAACCAGAGTGTCTGCTGTCCTCACATGAAGGTCCAAGATGAACGACGATCTCCCACATTAAAGCGTGAAGTGTTTGAACCAAAATGTGCTCAGTTCAGCTCCTTTCAGTTTAGTCTTTTAATTTAAACATACCTCAATATATCAGATTGTCTCTTGCTTTCTTTAAACTTCTTTCCTCCTAATTTCACTGCTCTAACAATTCAACCCTCATTCACCCATCCATTCATCTCTCCGTCCATCCACCTGCAGCCTGCTACTCTGCTCCCACACTACTACCATCACCCACAAGCACACACCAGGTGTTGAGGAGCTTATTCACTAAGCCTCCATACAGAGAACCACAGTGTGGACAAGAACAGTGACCTTCAACACCTCAGTGTGTGTGTGTGTGTACTCACGGCTCCAGCATGTACGTGTACTGTCCCTCGGGGGTGCGGTCCTGCCTGTATGAGAGGTTGTATGCCAGCATGGTATCGATCAGCTCTCGCATCTGCTCTTTCTCTCTGCTGCTGAACAGCTGCGGATTTACCTGCAAGAAACACACAGGATTTGAGATTAGACTGGCATTATACATAATATTTGTTTCTTATAAAACCCGACCCATACAAATATCTAAAATTCATCACAACTCACACACCCAACCTTATCAGCTATCCCGCTGTCCTGAGTTTGATGCACCAACACATGCATAAAGGATTCACTAAAAGAAAAACACCTAATGCATATTTAGAGTGAAAAATCAAACCTTAAACTGTCCAAAACTACTAAAATTAGACTCTTAATCCTGTGTGCACATAATTTGTTAAGAGAAATTGTGAGTAAAATCATAGTTTTGTTTATTTTTAATCAACGTTCCATGGTGTTTGTTTTAGGACAACATTTAGTGGTTAGTTTACTCTCATCACAAAAAAAACAAAACAAAACAATTTCACAAGAAGACTGACAATTACTACCACAACTAGTTTTTAGCAGAGACACATTTGTTATTATTTGCTGAGGTTGAGATGTACCCCGCTGCGACTTCTGTCACCATACCAGTACAATTAGTGGAATTTTTTTTAAATACAAACATTAGAAAATTACATTTGTAGCAACGCATCTCTCTACATTTGACAAAATACAATCAAGTGTTGCAATAAAAGGGGTACACCTGCACACTTACTCCATGGCACAAAAGTTTAATAATGACAGCATTATTACTTGCCCTGACCTGACAAAAATCTGAGTAGGATGGGTATTTTTTCATTGACACTATTTTCTGATAGCCTAGCACCGGCGTGATGTGCCTATAATTACTCTTCTTCACCTAAAATTCACTCCCTGGCCACTTTCTTAGGTACACAAGTTAATGCAATCGAATACAATTTGTTCTGCCACAAAGATTACTATATTAAAATGTATTTCTAATATTCTTCCTCCCTCTCAATATAATGCAGTCCAGTTCAACAACTTCAATAATAAACATATAGTTAAATTAATATTTCTCTGTAACTGAAGCAACCAGGGTATTACTAAATGCTTAAATGCACTGCCACAGAAATAACTCATTGAAGTAATCACTGCAATCATATAAATCCATCTGTATTTTCTGGCAGGTCCACACATGATATATAGATGCATTGCTGCAATACCCGGGGGCCCAGTTCCTACATTTACAAACAGACACATTCACAGATAAACTGTATATGCTTTTACATACAGGCCGCAGTCTGGGACAGATGATGTCGAGGAGCAGTGTGAGAATATCAAGGGTCAGGCTGAGCTGGCTGATCCTCGTTCTGATGCATGCTGGAATGTCAGCCAACATGGTGGACAAGGCGTTCTTGCTACTGAGGAGCCGTGAAGAGGCCTGGAGGGGACACAAAAATGACTCAGGAGTGATATCTCAGTTGTTATCATCCAGATTTCCCTGCCTATAACATCTCTGTATGTGTTTGTTCTTTGATTCTTGTTTGTTTGTTTTTCTATTCGTTGCTTATTTTATTTGTCTTCATCCAATTTAATGTGCCGTTTCTTCAGTTTTGTATGTTTTCATCACATTGCTTCTCAATTGTGCATGTAGTTGATTGGTACCTCGTGTTGGCTGTGGGGGTAGCTGAGGCGGGGCACGTGCGTGTGGGCAAACAGGAAGTGGAATGAGACGGACAAGAAGGGCAGGTATCTCATGAGAGAGAAGTTCTGCCCGTGCAGAATCTCTTGGTTCAGCCTGTCGGAGAACGACAGCCACTCCAGAGCCTCACATACACTCTGCAGGTTGGGGTCCCTCACACGCATGGACAAATAATTATCATACAGACCCTGAGAAAAAAAGTGATAATATCACACCTAAGACATTATAATGTAGTGTTTTACTATCCATGAATATACAGTAAAGCTTAAATGTTGTTTCAGAATATTCTTTTTGATGCGAGTAAATCATGGGGCATGTTTCATATATCTATAAGTAATATATGAGGAAGGAGTGTTGATTACCTGAGAAACCTTTTCATACTCTCCTGTAGATAAAGCCAAGTGTAGAATGTGCTGAAACCTCTGAGCTCCACCTCCTGACCCTGGTGCCTCCTCAAACCCCTCACCAATACGTTTCCTGAAAGAACAAGGACAAAACAGAGGCAGAGAGAGGTAACAAATACAGTAAGACCATATCAACCTTTGATTCAAAAGGTGAGACAAGTTGAAATTTGCAAAAAAAACCTGGAGTGTCTTTTTATTTACTCTCTTTTCTGTGACGACGTTGCCCTGTTCTCATTACTGCTCACAGATCAAAGTACAAAATGAAAGTCTGTCACAGACAAGAGAAAGGACAGACTTATGACTACTATAAACTCTTTACTGTTGACTTGTTTTGACTAGATTACAAATAGGGTTTCTGCAACTTTCACCAAATTAGATTGAACTTTCAGAGACATTTTTAATACCACATAAAATGGATTATAATACCTGTTTCACAATCATACGGGCCAAATAAAATGCATGTATTGACTTGTATAAACAATAACTTACCGATTTACAGGTTAGGGGTTGTGGGTCAATACAATAATATACTGGGGAGCCAGTTTTTGTTAAAATCACATACAAAAGAAATTGATAACTAACATTGATTGTCAGGAAACTGAAATGACACAAAATACAAACTTACCAAACAGTCATGGATCCCACCAAACAATGCATTGTACTAGGAGCACAACAGCATGCAGAAGCTTTGGTTCATTTAAATCTTTTTGGCTAAACTGGAACTTTGGCTGCCTTTAGTGAATGTGGCTGTTTCTGAAAAAAATGTCTAAGCATCCAGCAAATGTACAAACACAATTTCATAATAACCCCCCACCCCATCCCCCCACCCCAAAAACAAACAAACTCTGGCAGGATATACCTTACCTTTTTGTTCGGTGCAACTGGAAGATCTCCTGCCACAGATGGAACAAGCCTTTGTTCTGGTCCTTCTGCCCCACAGAGATACACTGGATGGTTCTGGAGTCCACCTGCTTGTGGCCGCGACCGTGGAGGAACTGTAGAGACAAGAATGCATGCTGTGATGTTATAATACTGTCTACTACTGAACAGCTCGTGCTGTCCTTCACAGTACTGCCACTCACCTGTAGTGTGTTGATGCAAGACCTGATGTCATTATCAGTCTTCTCACACAGTGACATCAGAGTGCCTGTGTCTGCCTTCATCCCCTGCCGGAGTGAGATCTGCACACAAAAACTCAATGTAAACCTACATTTTTAGTGTGTTCGAAAATGCTTGTGTACTCCTATGTGTTACTGTAAGTGTGTGTGTGTGTGTGTGTGTGTGTGTGAGCTGACCTCTGACAGTCTCTGTGCGAGGCGGGAAGGCTGCGTTTGGGGGAAAGTCAGGAGGAAGGCCTGCTGCCTAAGAGGTCTGAGAGCTGGAACATAACTAGAAGGAAAGAGAGGTGATCAGAAAATGGCTGCAAAGAAAACTTAAAATCAACACAGACAGACAAAATGTACAATTTGATGCTATTGTTCAACACCACAGTCTCTCTTACAGGTCGTTACAGATGCAAATGATTGGTCGAAGCAGGATGGACTCCTTCTTCTTTTTCTTCTTTGCCGTCTCTGTGCCAGCCTCCCCGCCGTGTCCGTCTTTCCTGTTCAGAGTTGCTAACAGAATGTTGATTGCAGCCTGTCGAACACCACAGATGAAGGAAAAGAAAGACATTTATAACCAGGGTTGAAGGAGTGCATTAACACTGAAATCAATTATTTTGCTGTTAATGACTTTAAGTGTCCAGAACATACCGCAGGTGCTCCATCAATCTCATCAATAATGAGGCAGTTCGGCCTCTCATTGGCTCCTAAAACGGACTTCATCTGAGTTGCTGTGTCGATGCGTTTCTGGAATACCTCTGCACTGCGATCATCACTGCAAAAACATCAACAGTACCACTGAGGTCACCACAGGAGGATTACTGCAAACCTAATTCTTAAGATTTACTACTATCATTATGTCATTATTAGGTTTGTCTAACCTGGCATTTATTTCCACCACATTATACCCAGCATGCTTTGCTATGATGTGGGCCAGGGTGGTCTTCCCCAAACCTGGAGGACCAGACAACAATGCCACCTAAAGAAAGATCAAAATAAATCATGTTTTGAATAACAACTAAGGCTCATTAAGGTGAAATTGTATTGACATGCAGGTGTGGTTACCTTGAATTTGGGTCGTTTGTACTGGTCCAGTTCAGCATCCAGTAGCTCCTCTGTCATCTCAATCTTGCTCTTGAAGCGATTTGGATTCTGATTTGCTTGATTGGTTTTGAATGAGTTCAGGGTGGGAGCCTGTCTTTCAGACCTGGCAGGGCGGGGCTTCCTCTCTCTTCCGAACACAACGGTGTCCCAAAGTTTCAACCACTTGAGCAGACAGCGGTTGGTGAACTACAATGAAACAGTCCCACACAACTGGCATCAGTGTAGGATACTTGGACTTATCATTCACTTAGCATGTATGTAGACATGGGCGATAAGTTATACAGAAACACTAAACATTACTTACATCATCACTGAGAAGCTCTGTGTAGTGTCGGGGAGAGAATCTGTCCACCCAGAGTCGAGAGTTTCGGCCCTCTGTGTCTTCAGGATCGTCCTTCTCTTCATCGTCTCTGCTTTCAGGCTGAACAAACACCTCGTTCACGCTTCTGAAATGTGACATTAAAAAAAACAAAAAACAATGGAATCAGATTTTTGATGCATCAGTGTGTACATGTGTGAGAGACAGACGGGTTGTGAGTTACCTGGCCAGCACCTCTGTAAGTTGCAGAGATTCTTCCACAACCTGCTGGTGACGCTGCATGATTTCAAAGAAAGAAGACATTTGAACTTTGCAATCTCGACAATCTCATGCTGTTGTGCAATTAATTTATAATAATAATAAATAAATCCTAAAAGTACAATAAAGTGAATCACTGTGTGTGTGTGTGTGTGTGTGTGTGTGTGTGTGTGTGTGTGTGTGTGTGTGTGTGTATATAAAGTTATTCATTTGTCAAATGAATTAGTGTATTAATTGTTATTTAAAGCTGCAGGCTTGTAACTTAAAATGATGTAAACATTCACTCATTACAACATGAGATTGCTCAATCAGACATAATATAACAATATCACAATGTTTTTTTGGCAGCAGATAAACTCAATTCTTTGGGTCGGTGTATTTGTCTAATCATAATCAAAATGTTTGGATTTAGGGAAACTGATTAAACCATTAGCACTTGTGATTACTGAGAATCAACAGTGTGGTTATGTGCATGCTACTTGGCGATTATACACAAACAACTGCAGCCTGGTCACTCACCTTCTCTGCCTCTTGTTCTCTCAACACACGTATTGGCACCGCCAGCAGCCCCAGTGCACCATGGGAGTTTGGTTCCATTCTGGAATCCACTACCTGGAGACACACACACACACACACACACACACACACACACACACACACACACACACACACACACACACACACACAGATGAATGCAAATAAATACATCATATATAGGCCCAGCACACTGGAGGTATGTATGCTGACAGTAAATCAGGGTTAAGACAAGCCCACAATGTTTGTTTAACATTGAACATCACAAATGATTAACTGCTGAGGAGTTTAACCTTTGTCCCTTCGTCTTCTTTTTGTCTGAGGTACACCCGACTCCCCGATGAGTCTGTCACACTGATGTAGTCTCCCTCTAAAGGAGGCCTCCTCAGCACATGCAGTGATGCTGGCGCCACTGTGGGAAGTCGCCTGGGCGTCTCTAGGATTTCAGCAAAGCCACTGATATCCAACACAGCTGGGGTAGACCTAAAACACACAAAACATGTTCAGAAATCTGCTGTACTGTGTATCAAAGGCTGGTTCAATTTTTAAAATATAAATAATGATAAATGTTCACCACGTGCTACAACAGGCCGATATTATGTCTTTATAGTTCTACTTTTTGTCTGAGCAACAATCAAAAATACCAGTGGTATTCAAATCATGATCACATAAAACAGGAAAACAGCAAATCCTTATGTTGTAAAGAGCAAATGTTTGGAATTTTTGTAACTGTCAATATAAATCTTGCATGCTGTATATAGACATGTATACATGCAGATACTGTACATAACCACCCTTATCATGTAAATGAAGTATTCTATTTCATTACCCATTCATTATTTATTCCTTTGCACCTTTTGTTTACAATTTACAGAAATGCTTGACTGTATATAGACATTGTATGTTGTTGCTCATTGTTGCTTTTTATTTGTACACACACACACACACACACACACACACACACACCTATTTTTCATCTACTTGTATATACATAATAGTTAAATGTTTATTTTAAACAAACTTTGTTCAGCTTTGTTGTCCTTGTTTTTAGCTGTGTGTCGATTTCTAATTTCCTGTAATTGTTCTTGGAACTTTGTGTAATATGCTGACCAACTGATTTTCTGTCTATCAAATGATTAATTGACTGAATTGAATGAATGCAAAAGATACAAACTTTAAAAAGTGTATTGAACAAAACGGCAGTTTAATGGTCTACACCAGTGATGTGTCACCAGCTACAGGTCAGGCGAGAGCTTTCGTGTCTCTATAAACATCACACTCCCATGTTTCATCCTTGTGATGTCCTGCAGAGCTAATGCACAAAATGTCTGCATTCTACTGATGTCTCGTTTTCCCTCATCACATTCCATAACATGGACCGTTTCCCCTGGCAGCTGACACTGTTTAACACTGGTCAATGCACCTCTCTTACCTAAAAGTGCGAGTGGGTTCATACTGCTCTGGGGAGGACGGCGGTGTGATGTCATCACCCTGTGCCGGGGCTTTGCTCTCTTGAGTTTGCTGTGAGTTGAAAAGTCGCTTGGCCACTCCTGCATCCTGCTTCTGCCGCTTCGCCTTTGGGGCTGCAAGGACAAAGTCGGATTTAAGGTACAAACTTACAGCAACAAACAAACACAACAGGGACAAAAACACTTGTGAACTCACTGATGGGCTGATCATCCAGCAGGTGCTCTATGTCAGCAACGCTGTCTCCTGGACCCTGCTTCTGATGTCCTGAGTCCTCTAAGCCATTCAAGCAAATACACACACATATAATTAATGTTGAAGTGATACGTTGGTAACACAATCAATACAAAAATAACTGATAACATTTTTGATAATAAATTAATCTTGTGTTTGGATTTTGTACAGCCAGAAAATTTTTTTATTAATCTAACTTCTGGCTCTGGGAAGTTGTGACAGGCAGGTTTCACAACTTTCTGACATTTGTTTGACTAAATGATTACTTGAGCTAAACAAATAAAGACAACACTTCATAATAGGCTTGGAGATCACTTTTGAAGTCTACCTTAAACACTTCAATCCCTCGGTCCTACTAGCTCTGGGCAATAAAATAATAATGATAATTGTCACAATTTCATTTTCCAACAATATAACAAATGTTCAATAAATGTTTGATGAACAAATTAGCACTTTTTTTTTCTATCAAGATATTTATTTTGTTGAGGAAGAGGGACTAAAATAATAAAATAATAATTTTTGCTTGTTGTTATTGTGATATTTATTGTGATAATTATTGATATGGAATCATATGAAATATTTTATTGCAATAACATTTTTGGCCCCATCGCCCAGCTCTGTGTTCCACACAAGGGCTCTGGGCAGCCACACATTATTAAAACCCACAGAACAGGTTCACTCAATAGGGAGGGTATGAGAGGATTAGATATAGTTTGAAAATTGTTAGATTGTTTTCATTGTGTGTGTGGGTGTGTGTATGTTGAGGTGAGTGAATGAGGGAATAAAGGTGTATATTTTTTTTCTGTCAACATGAAACCAAATAAAAAATTGTTCTCACACCAAGGAAGAGATAGAACTGACGGACAAAATAGCGTCAAACAGCGTGGATTAATTATATTTTTACAACCTTACAGCAAATTAGAGAGGAAATGATCAATGCAATCTGGATGTTAATGGGTTAATCTTACGCATGGACAATGATGCACTCGTGTGTTGCCTACCAAAGTGAGTGCTAAGTTAGATTTGTCCAAGAATTATTTTTAAAAGATTTAATATATGAGCTGACAGTTGCTTCAGTGTAATTACCTCCGATGCTCCATCGGAGCAAACAGAGACAGCTGGGGTCTGTGTGTGATGTTTTATGTGAGTGGAGATTAATATAACAGTTTAAACTCAAGTTATAAAGTCTGTTAGCTAACGTTAGTGGTTCCTCACCCTCCATCTGAGCCAACACTTCCAGCTCGTCGGCGAACTGGTCCTCGAAGTCGTCCTGTATCTCGAAGAGTTCGTCATATTCGTCCATATCGGCTTGGACAGGTGCACAGTACAACCAGAGACCCGGTAAGTTGTTTAGTCTAAAGACAAACAAACTATTAATCCGTTTCTCAGAAATATTGTTCCCGTTGCTTTTTCAGCAGCCTCCCTTATTTCCCGGCAATTTTTTGTTGTGAAGTATTACTTCCGGGTAAAGCGAGTCATCCGTTCTCTGATTGGTTATTAAAACTTTTCTCTGCTCCCGTCATGCTCCGTGGGGATGAACACTTTTCTTTAAATTTAAGAAATTTGGGGGGTTAAATGTCCATCATCTCCTGTAGACTATGGTTGTGACATGTGTAGCCTGCATTACTGGCATGAAAACGCAAAGACCACGTTGTTTTACTTTGACCGATCAGGATAAACAAGTTCTACCTGAGGGTGGCACTACATCTTTATATCTTCATAAGGTGTACAAACATCTTTATATCCTCACATGGTGTACAAATTAGGTAAAGTAAAAAGGTATCCTATGTAATAACATTTTAAAGTGTATTTTAAGTAGTCTCGTTTATCACACTTTTACAGGAAGCTTTATTTAACTTTTTATTTATAGCCTGAAATGTGTGAAGGTTTTATATTGTAATTTGTGTGTCTTTCTTGAATAGGCTTGGCTCTTAATTTGCATACTTATATTTATTACTTGGACAAATATTTTCCTTTGTATGATCCACTTTGAAATTGCCTGAATCAAATTTGCTTCACTTCCTTTAGAAGTTGGACCACTGACAATTAATGACTGACTCAATGGGCTTTAGTGTTCTTTTGAATGCTCCCTGCTGGGCAGGAAAAAAAGCTCTTGTGACCAAATAAAAATACCACTAAGTGCTGTTTACTTGTTATGGAGGTGTTTATCCGTAGATGACTTTATCATCATACAGCCTGTTTCACTGCTGCTCAGATTAAAGACAAATAGGCAGCTAGGAAGTTCACAATGAAAATTCATAAACTGCTGTCCAGGATGGCATCAATGTATGTGCAACAAGGCACACTGATAATAACTGTTCGGGTAGAGAAAACTTATTATTCATTTCAATGTTTGGATATTTCCTCATCTGTGAATTACAAATATGTTTGTTTGTTTTTGTTTTTCTAACACTTAAATCTCAGCACATATTTTCTCAGTATCACACAATCGCTCCAGATAATGCACAGGGAAACTATACAGAATAAGGTGCTTAAGATGTGAGTCTGTTTTGATCTGCAGCTTGTCTGAATTCTCGGCTGCAGACTGGTCTTCCTTGATTTCTGTTGCGGACTATCGAGCCCCATTTTCACACACTCAGACGCTCACGTGCACATGCCATGTGAAGCATGTTAAGGTGTGCATGCAGACACAAATACATGAACATATGCAGGAAGCTTGTCTTTGTCCCTCTATTATGAGAACACTTATGACATCTGTGATGGAAAGTACCGCAAGTATTGTCTTAGTCCAAGTTTGAGGTAGCCTACCTGTATTTTACTTGAGTATTTCCATTATATGCCACTTTATACTTTTACTTTTTTACTGTTACTACAGTTAAGAGTGACATGTTTTGCTTTTTACTCCACTACATGTATTTGTCAGCGGTAGTAACTGGTTATTTGCATATTCAGATTAATAATACAATATATAATCAACAAATAAATTATGATGTATTGTTAAAATACTTTAATAAAACTTTATTGATTGCTTGGTGAAATTCACAAGTAAAAAAAAATAAGCCCCATCTTTACCAGCTGCAACCGGCTGCAACATTAAAGTAATGCACACATTAATGCATCTTTGATTATGATTCAGTAATATAATATACATTACCCAAAAATGGGTGATTTTGCATAATGCATACTTGTCATTATTGTACTTTCAATACATTTTGATGTAAAATTGTGAATGCAGAATTTTACTTGTAACAGTTTTTCTACAATGTAGTATTGGTTACTTTTACTAAAGTAAAATATCTGAGTGCTTCTTCCACCACCTCAAAATGATATATTAAATTCAATGAATTTATGTATTTAGATGTGTTAGTTACTTTTCTTGTATTTGCCATGTAGACCTACTGGAAATTGATTGGCGAGCAATTCTAAATTCTTCTAAATGCCAAGTTATTTGTACTGTGGACTGTTTTCAATAAAAGTTTTTGTTGCACACAAAATCGTCATTCGTCTTAAGCTTTGACATTTTGTTCTGTGTGTGAGTGTGTTTGTGTGAAGGATTAATGATGATGTTTGTGACGTCAGGGTGTCTCTACCATCTGCTCCTTGTAGCAGACAAACACTGGGTACGTGTGACACGGAGTTAATTTCACACCAGGGAGTACAAAAGCAAACTCTTCCCAATTCCTCTCGGCCTTCTCGTCCTCTCATGTTGTCTGTGAAAAATGTCCAGATGTGTTTAAAGTAACTACAGCAGTTGAAACGCAGACTTAACCTCTAGCCTGGTTATTTGTACTTCAAAAATCATGGATAAAAAACATGCAACCAAACGCAAAGGTGGTTCTGACAAGTTGAGCGAGAAAAAAAGAAGTCGCTTGAGGCAGGTGCAGCAAAGTGCCTCAAAAAGAGACTTTTCTTTTGGTGCTGCTGCTGCTCCTACTGTTAGTCTCAAATGAGATAGCTAACAGTTACATAGGTATCAGTAAGACATTAATATGATGGCTTACTGTTTTTTGTTTGATTAGCTTAGATACTAACCACAAGTCCAATCTGTTTCTGGATGACCTGGCTCAGAAGGCCCCAACAAAATGGAGACACACCATGGTAAACTTTTAACAATGTGTTTATTTAACGTAAATAAGTCAAATCAAGAATTAATTAAAATTAACATGATTAAAATGAAACAAAACTACTAAACGATGAATGTTGACCCAGTAATTCTCAACTTGCTGTATCTACTGTCTAGTTGAAATTATTCTGTACCACTACTGCCTACCTTGCCTAATGGTAAAGTTGACCCCTGTCTAGTACTCCTAGGACTAGTATACCAATAAAGGCATAGGCCTACTAATATCATAACATTATGAACTAATATTAAATACTACCATTTAAATATTTTACTTATAGTGTTATGTTTTAGTGGTATACCAACATTATATCCTGATCCTAATCCTAATTAATCATCTACGATAAGGATAATCCTGCTGTTGACAGGGATAGCCAGGGCCAGGAAGTTAGTGCCCCTTCAAATGTGGATTTGTTTTCCAGGCCAAAAGTAGACGCCTTAGACTGCTTCTTCCATTACATTTATTTATTGTACTTAATGGCTCAGCTGAGGTGATTGGTTTACCTGATGTAGGAAATTCATTTTAATGGATAATTTTGACTTTACTCTACTTTACTTACTTTTTTTGTCAAGGATATATATTTCTGAAAATATGCCAGAGTTAGCCAAAAAGGCTTATTTTCATCTGTACTCTCTGGGCCGTCAAAAGTTAAAAGCACAAACGTTAGAATAAAATACAATCAATAATAAAAGGAATGAAAATATGCAGATACAAATAACGCCTACACTACATAAAGATAGATACAAGACAGACAGCTCTCATGAAAAATAGCATGACAGCACAATATTTGGTTTGGTGAAATGTGGATATTATGTAACCTATGATAAGCAGGAGCAAGCTGTTAAACTGACTATAATAATGACAATAATAAACAAACATTTTGACATGTACTTATCTTGCATAAAATTCTCAAGAATTCAGAGCCCCTGACAAATGCTTTGTCCGGAGAGTGAGCTGACTAGAGACAAATCAGTCAGCAAAACCTCAAACATTTAATTTTTTGGAGTAACATCTTCAAAAAAAAAAAGCTCATTTTATAACATTAGGTGTCACAGTTTTCACAAGTTGTCTCAATGGAGTAAAATTCTTCATATGGACTTTCAGATTATTTCCTAAAAGTTACTGAATGAAACTATAAACAGGTAAAAACTGTTATCTCTCTCCCACACTTTCACTGACCCTACTTAGCACTTACCAGCAAATGTTTGTGTGTTTAGACGCTAATGATTATAAACTTGTCATTGCCAATTATTGACCGTGTGTGTGTGTGTGTGTGTGTGTGTGTGTGTGCATGCATCAGCGCGGACTCTGGTCCACATGAGCATCTGCCGTAGTCCACTGCTCGCCCATACCATGCACTCCATTATCCCCTAGCACAGCGTGTGTGTCAGCGCAGCAGGTGCCACATTAAGGTGATGTGTTTAATCATCAATTCAACCGAGGGACTGCCCCTCTTCACACATACACGAAACACTCAGACTTTCTGTAACAGCAAGGTCAGCTGCTAGTTCAGACAAGAAGGGACTTTTACCAAAGGCTGGAGTGTGTGTGTGTTCATGTTAGTAAGATAGTTATTTTTGTATAGGTGTTGCAACAGAAGTGAGCATTTAAAGGCCGAGGTTGTTTATGAGACTGTCTGGTGGTTTGCACGTTTTTAGGGAGTGTTATGAGTTCTTTTTGGTGTTCAGGGTGTTTGCAAAGTAGGTGTACAGTGTCAGATTATGAGAGGGGGTTGACGAGACAGGTGTAAGGGTTAGATTCAACAGGTGTGTGTGTCTTTGTGTGTATGTGTATATGTGTGGCTGTAAGGGCACGACAATACAAGAAGCAAACTTGTGTGTTTTTGGTGGGGTTTTTAAGTGTGTGTGCACATTGCTGTGAACTTCTTGAAGATGTCTAACGACACCACCAACTTCTACGCCCAGCATCAGCCCTTCAGCTTCTCTGACATTGTGGTCATTGCAACCTACTTTCTTCTCAACCTCGCTGTCGGCATCTGGGTGAGAAGTGTATATATGTGTGTGTGTTTTTTTTGCTTATGTGTATGTGTGTGGATGCTCCTGTGTAACAGTTGTCTCTGTCAGTCGTCATGCAGGGTAAGCAGGAATACTCTGAGTGGATATTTCTTGGCTGGACGGGACATGGCCTGGTGGCCGGTGAGTGTGTGTAACACTGCTAAAGTTGTTTTTGTGAATAAAGGCCAAAGAGAAGTTTCCAATTCTTGTGCAGATGGTATGTGTTTTTTATCTTTAACTGGATGAATTTAAATTCATTTTTATAATCTTTGTTATACAAACATCTACAAGCTTGGATATGATTGTAAAAGAGTGATACTGATATTTGGCAGCCTGGCAGCAGGTTCAAAGACAAACATAGTTGGTGCACTATGTTTGGCAGAATTAGCAAAAATACTCCACAACAGTTCAGAGGGAAATGTTGTACTTATTACTCCATTATAGTTATCTGCTAGTTTCTTGTCAGATTAAGCTTATAAAGTACAGTATACAATGTAGTCGAAGATTGGATTAGTTTCCAAGCTTTTTGGACAACAATGTAATATTTAATATATTGTACATTTTTCTACAGAACAAGTATTTTTACTTTTGATACTTTAAGTATATTTTACTGCAATTATTTAAGTTCAATCATGAATGTAGGACTTTTACTTTTAACAGACTTGTGCATTGATGTATTGGTACTTTTAATTCCATCACTGGTGTGCACAGATTGGATCGTCTCTCTTTGCCAGTTCAGAAGGCTCAGGTTTGTTTATTGGTCTGGCTGGCACTGGAGCTGCTGGAGGCATCGCTGTTGCTGGCTTTGAATGGAATGTGAGTAGACACACATCATGCACACATCCATCCATTCAATAAAACATTATGCTATTCTAATTTATCTATTAATAGTAACTTAAGACATTGTAGTCTGGAATGAAGCAGAGCTAGCCTGCTAATCCATCAACATGTTATTTCTTTTGTGGTGTGCACAAACTATTTGTATAAGAAAAAACAACATGCAGCTACAATAACTAACTTCCCTTTTGTATCTGAGATGAAAACAATTGGCATAAGCGCATGAACATGGCTGTCTAGACCAATTGTGTATTTGTGTTTTCACTTCCTCCAACAGCT
>NC_060153.1:4505810-4530885 GCF_021292245.1 Micropterus dolomieu | reverse complement strand
TAAAGGCCAAAGAGAAGTTTCCAATTCTTGTGCAGATGGTATGTGTTTTTTATCTTTAACTGGATGAATTTAAATTCATTTTTATAATCTTTGTTATATAAACATCTACAAGCTTGGATATGATTGTAAAAGAGTGATACTGATATTTGGCAGCCTGGCAGCAGGTTCAAAGACAAACATAGTTGGTGCACTATGTTTGGCAGAATTAGCAAAAATACTCCACAACAGTTCAGAGGGAAATGTTGTACTTATTACTCCATTATAGTTATCTGCTAGTTTCTTGTCAGATTAAGCTTATAAAGTACAGTATACAATGTAGTCGAAGATTGGATTAGTTTCCAAGCTTTTTGGCTTGTGACCCCTTACAAAAAAGCAGTGTCTGAGTTGTCAGCTGTTCCACCAAAGTGTGACTTCCCCTCTAACCTTTTCACGTGATTTAATTTAAATAACTTTTCGAGGCGCAAAGAGTTAAGATTTAAAAGTCCTACAAATTTGTATATCAGAATTTTTTTTTTCTTATTTCCTGTCCCATTTATTTTCTCATGACCTCTTAGATTTATCTTCTGACCCTTTGAAGGGGACCCGACTCCTAGGTTGGGAACCACTGGACTAAACTACCTCACTCTAAGTGAAGTAGCTAAAACTAGCTACATGTCAACCAGCTACATGACAAACATGCTGCTTATGCATCAGTAATAACAACAATGTAATATTTAATATATTGTACATTTTTCTACAGAACAAGTATTTTTACTTTTGATACTTTAAGTATATTTTACTGCTATTATTTAAGTTCAATCATGAATGTAGGACTTTTACTTGTAACAGACTTGTGCATTGATGTATTGGTACTTTTAATTCCATCACTGGTGTGCACAGATTGGATCGTCTCTCTTTGCCAGTTCAGAAGGCTCAGGTTTGTTTATTGGTCTGGCTGGCACTGGAGCTGCTGGAGGCATCGCTGTTGCTGGCTTTGAATGGAATGTGAGTAGACACACATCATGCACACATCCATCCATTCAATAAAACATTATGCTATTCTAATTTATCTATTAATAGTAACTTAAGACATTGTAGTCTGGAATGAAGCAGAGCTAGCCTGCTAATCCATCAACATGTTATTTCTTTTGTGGTGTGCACAAACTATTTGTATAAGAAAAAACAACATGCAGCTACAATAACTAATTTCCCTTTTGTATCTGAGATGAAAACAATTGGCATAAGCGCATGAACATGGCTGTCTAGACCAATTGTGTATTTGTGTTTTCACTTCCTCCAACAGCTGTTGCAGGCAACCTACCACAGGGGGCAGCAGCAGAACATTTTAATGCCATCTAGTTGCATCAAGCGGTGTACAATCCATGAGTCAGTCCATAGCCACAGTACAAAGGCTAGCACATGACCTATCAGAGCACCTAAAAAGATAAAATATTTACCTCAGCCTGAGTGATTTCCCCTCCTGAGGGGACTGTTGTGGACAATCTGGTCAAACCTTTCTGTCTCCTTTCAGGCCACCTATGTGTTGCTGGCTCTGGCCTGGGTATTTGTTCCTGTCTACATCTCCTCAGGGGTTAGTTGGCACACACACACAAACACACACATCGGGTGAGTGTCTGCTTGTTAAGGCTGGTTCAGTAAGTACATTTAGGTGCCAAGAGACGTTCTCCTCCCATACTTGAAAATTCCCCAGCAGGGTGTTAACACCACATACAACTGTCATCTAATAACAAAGAACATACATTACTTGCATAATTTATTTCTCTGTTGGTAAGCCTATGTAATTCTTTTAAAAACAGTAAGTGTGAACAAATCAAACCACAGTCACAGTCACCAGCGGCTAATTGGCAGATCATATTGAGCTCCGGAGACCATCCGGAGCTTTTCAAGTTTGCCTCTTCTGTGTAGCTGTGGTGTGTTGAAGATGTGGAAATGTGTGTTTTCAGATCGTGACAATGCCGGAGTACCTGGGCCGTCGTTTCGGGGGAGAGAGGATCAGAACGTACCTGGCTGTCCTCTCACTGCTGTTGTCCGTCTTCACAAAGATATCAGTATGACAACGTCACACACATGCACAAATAAGCAACTTAACACATCACATTTGGATGCTTTGGCTTTCAGCCATTTAGCAACATCCTCTGATTTGAGATTTAATCTTTGCTGGCATTGTTGACAGATATGTTGTTTTTCTGTCACCAGACTGATCTGTACTCTGGAGCCTTGTTTGTCCAGGTGTGTCTGGGGTGGAACCTCTACCTGTCCACTGTCCTCATGCTGGTGGTCACTGCCTTCTACACTATTGCAGGTACACAAATCACTAATTTCCCGTTTCACGTTGGGAGTGTTGTCAGCTCATCTTTAAAGATTCCTATAACACACACTCACCTTCTTTCAGGTGGTCTTGCTGCTGTCATCTACACCGACACTCTACAGACATTTGTCATGATCATAGGAGCAATCATCCTAACGATCACTGGTTTGTACAATTGTCATACTTTATAAACAAACACAACTGCAGTTACTTTAGCAATTGTATAGTTAGAGTTGTGCGTTCCCGGTCCACAGCTTTCAAAAAGATTGGCGGCTACAGCAAACTGGAGCATGTGTATAGCATGGCAGTGCCCAAAAAGATCATTCCCAACAGTACCTGCCACCTGCCACGTCAGGACGCCATGCACCTCTTCAGAGACGCCGTCACTGGAGACCTGCCCTGGCCCGGCATGACTCTGGGGCTCACCATACTGGCCACCTGGTATTGGTGCTCCGACCAGGTACATTTATATACACAAAACAAGCAGAAACCTCAACTGCTGCAGATGTGGCATATAATCCAGATCCTCTAATTGCCACTAGAGGCTTGCAAAAAAAGCACTCTTACTGAAGTGAAGTGTGGAAATTCCTAACTTCTTAAATAAATCAAATAATTTAATTCAATGCATTTTTTCACACCATAGGGGTGTTGACATCTTCTAATATGCATTATGGTGGCATTTTTAAACTTATTTGTCCATTTATGATACAAAAGCTACCTTATTTTGAGTGCTTTTAGTAGTTTTTGATCAACTAAATTAATTCTGGGGAAATCTGGGCACACAGAAATATCATCACCAATAAACAGACAACTAGACTAGCATATTTAAATTAAACAGAAATAAATGAATTAAACAGAAAGTGAGCACATCCAAAATTCAACTTCATTCTACTAATGCAGCTGCTTCCACAAATCTCAGCAACTAAAAAAAAAAAAAAAAAAAAGTCAAGCGCCACCCGGTTGCCCTGATAATGATTTTGCGCCAAACCCAAACCCCAGGCTCAAAAATTCCTCGAGAAAACTAAAAGCTACAATTATACTTTTGTGCAGTCTACGAGGGAAAAGCAGACATACTCAAAAATACCTCACTGTACACATACACAATCATCAAACTGTTCTGGATTATTTCCAACAAGCTGTCTTTTTATTTACTACATCCCCTTTGGTCCCACATCAGTAAAATGGCATATAGGTAATCCAGTACATCTGCCAAACATGTGAAAGTAATCAACACATTAACTCCACCCTCACACCACAAGTAACCAATCCCAGTGGTATCAACAATAGAGCCTGACTTGTACATGTGGGGAGACAGAATCGGCTGATCCTGCCTGTGTAGGTTGGATATGGAAAAACTTTACAGTACATAATACAAATAAGAAAAGCAGTTGAGGTAATTGTTTACAATTGTTGATTGTTTACAATACTGAAGTGACTGATTTGGCAGAGAAGACTTCTCACAGCTGACCAAAGATGACAGGGTGTCTGTTAAGACTGGTTATCACCTACAAAATACTCTGCCTCTCGTAGAAATCTTAGCACAAGTCTTTGATAAACATAAACATATTGAAGAGATCCATGCAAGTGTGTGCTTATGCATATGTTTGTAAACATGCAAATGTCAGCTGATATATCAGTTTATTTCCTCCCAGATATCAGTATGCGCTTTGCTAAAATTCTAAACTCTTGGTTTCATTTATAGACAACACCTCTCAAAACACATCATTAAATTAAACTACCAGTCCTTGTTGACACAGACAAAAAAATCCCTATTAAATAGTTATTTTATGTTGAGCCTCAGGGTTTAAAAACAGGGAATGCATGCTAAAGAGAGAGAAGATTCCACACTAAAGAGTCAACAATTTCTTAGCAGGAAGTCTGGCCTCAACAACATCCTTGTGTACCAATACTACAGTTCTATCTAACAGCCTTGTTATTTTGAGACGCTTTCTTCGGTGACGCTCCGCCACGGTTCTTTAAGTGTTTTAAATTGCTCAGTTTTGAGAAAGATACTCCAAGTAACCCTGAAGGGTTGGCAGGCGGCTGTGGTGAGATGTGATCCGTCTTTCTGTAACCTGGGCTGTGGCGTCGTGGCGACCGCCCGGAGCGTGTCTCCACACCAAGATGGGCCGATTCAGGGTGCAGCATTTGACCATGCCAGTAACGGTGTCCTCCAATCACAGGGCCAGATGCTCGGGTGGGACGGTGAAAACTTCCCGGTTTGGCAATGACTACTTTAGCTCCACTCAGACGCGCATCACGACCTGGAGATTTTGAGGTCTGGAACAGCTAGACACAGAGAGGAAGCAAATAGTCAGTAAATCCTCCACTAATTATTTCACACATGGAGTACCTCAGGGATTAATCCTTGGTCCATAACTATTCTCTTCCTCAAATATTTCTAAAGCATCATATCAGTTTCCATTTTTATGCAGATGATTCCTAGATCTACTTGATATAAATGATCCCACAAGGCTGAGCACACTACAAGTCTGCCTTTCTTCTAATCAAAACTTCCTTCAAATATCAGAAGTCAGAAGTTATAATCATGGAGTCAGACTCTTTCGGTTAGGTTCTTCAAACATTAAGCTTCATAGCAGAAATGCCTGTGTGACATTTGACAATAGGAATATATATAGGTCTATAGGAATCAGCACCAATGTTAGCGAGCTAAGCTAACAATCTTCCCCTTTCTGTATGAAAGCATAATTAATGCTATGTGGGCTTGTGAAAATTGTGGAAAATGTTTTCAGTCAATTCATCAATGTTTGTATGCTGCAGGGCTATGACCACAAATATGTTTGTATCATTGTAGTTTATTTACACAATGCATGAAATTCAAATTTTGGTTAAATCTTAATTTTGATCGCCATGGATTTTCCATAATTCATTCTTCTTTACTTGCACAGCACTGAAATTTGACAACTCCTAAAAACACATTATTTTAGAATAGCATTTTCCTAAATTGTTTTTATGGGCTTTTACCACAGTTGTTCATTTCATCTGTTAAATTGCACTCTAATCTTATCGATGTATATTTTATTATATTATATTTCTTGGTTTTATTTCTTTTGAAAAGTGCTATATAAATAAGGTCAGTACAATTATTGTTATTGCGTTTCTGCGTGTGTAGGTAATTGTACAACGGTCCCTGTCTGCTAAGAACATGAGTCATGTGAAAGGAGCATCAATCCTGGCGGCCTATCTGAAGATGCTGCCTTTTATCTTCATCATCCTCCCTGGCATGATAAGCCGAGCTCTCTATCCAGGTGCGTGCAACCACATGTGGGCGGACAGTCACACACACAAACACACACAATTTAATTAGGAAAAAGGAATTACAGGTTTACTTTAAGCAGGTAGTGGCTTGTTTTGACACTGCTGGTGAAACACACCCATTTTTGTAGAATTTCTATGTGTGAGGGAGCGTCTGTGTCTTTCCCGTAACTCTGGACTATCACTGAACTGTGATGCCAATTTGCTCATGGCAAACAATACTCCTGGGAACATCGACACTTGTTTTTGTCAGTGATTACTCATGAAACATTAAAAAAGATTTAAAAGATTTAGACAAGCATTAAATCAGCATCTATTTTTCAGTGTTATCTAGAGCTACAACTAAATCATTTCAATGTGAGAAAATAATAAACACCATCAGATTTTCCTAAAAACCACAGCATTGTCTTCATTGTACTTATTCTGTCCAACAAACAGTCCAAAATCAAAATATATTCAATTTACAATGATATAAAATAGAGAAAAAAAGCATGTTCTTACCATTGAGAAGCTCAAACTTGCTTAATTACTTTTAAAAAATCCTACTAATTATTAAATTAGTGAATTTTCTGTCAATCAATAAATCAACTAATCATTTCACCTCTACAAATGACAATTCTATTCATTATCAATGAATGATTATTTCAATTTAACTAGCCACTTAATCATTTAGTCCGAGAGAAAAAAGAAAAAAGTAAACCCTCACATTTGAAAACATGGAATGAACAGAAAGATGGCATTTTTGCTTGATAAATTACTTAAAATATTAATTTCTGGCCATGAAATGTCTTTCAATTGATTACCTGAGTAATTGTTTTAACACCAAAGAAACATTGACATAATTTCTACTGGCTGCTCACCTGTCCTATGTGCCTATGCGGTGATGGGTGTGCTTGTCTGCGGAGCTGCTGTGATTGGCGGATAAGGGCAGTGCTGTCTTCTGACTGGGTGGGCACCCGCAGATCCAGCATGCTCTGGGAGAGGCGGGCCATCATGTTGACCCCGTCTCCTTGGCGATGCCCACGACCTGACCCCGTCGTCACTCCGTTGGTCAATGGGTCTCTTGGCTCTGGCGTGGAACAATCATAAAACTCCTCTTCTGATGCGGTAGAAGTGCTTGAAGGATTATCAGCGGCTGCACGGTCACACATGACCTTGGTGCTGTCTTGGCTGCCGTCACCGTTGCTGCCAGAATCCCCGACGTCGTCCTTTGATATTATGCGGCCACGGCCTGGCATCAGCTTCTCCTGGGTTCTCTTTTTGGTTAAGGCATCCAGATTTTCCAATTGGCCCATTTTCATCAGAGTGACCTGTGGCTGGCCAGGCTGCTCTGAGGGGGTGGGGTCTATGACTAACTGCAGTGTGCGGCGTTTAGGAACAGGAGGTGCTGCAGGTGATGCAGTCTCTGGAGTTTGTTTAGCATCGTCTGTTGGCTGTGAAGTGACAGTAACAGTGGGGGGTGGTGTATGAGTGTGTGAATTTAGTTTGTGTGTGTTTTGTATTAAAGGTGTATTTGGCTGCTGAGGGGGCCCTATGGTATCTGTTTCATCAGTTTGGTCTTTATTCGGAGTTTCCTCTCTGAGCTGTTTGCTGGTTGGACTCACAAGAGTAGAGGCTTCTGTACTTGTATTCCCAGAAGGATTTTCTGCTTTACCTGCAGCGTTTGCATCCCGACCTACATCCAGTTCCTCAGTCTTTGCTGGTAGTGTCAGTGGTGAGCTAAAGCGTATAGCCTGGCTGACCTCAAACCTCTCCGACCTCTGTAAGTGAACCTGATTGGCTCGCTTTTCATCCCTGATATTGATAAAGCCAATCACGTCGCTTGGTGGGTCTGGCTCTGGCCAGGTGGGAAGGTACGATATCAGGTATGCCTTCTCCAGACAGGCTAATCCTGGATGTATGGGTGGCTCTACGATAACCCCCTTTAGACGTCCCTTCATTATTTTTAGCCCAGTTGGATTCTGGAGGTTTGAGTTCTTGTTGCTGGAGTTTTGGTCGGAAGAAGTGGGACTTATGTGGTTTCCTGCGGCAACAAGGGCATATTTGGGATTGATAAGCTTCCTAGCAATAGCAGCTGACACCGGAACAGGAGCCGCCTGAGGGATCGGGTCAGGAATTGGTTCATCTACCATGGGAACCTTGCTGAGAGACACACTTCTGGACATGAAGTAAAGCTCACAAAACTGCAGATCGAAGGTCTCCACTGCCTGTCCGGTGATCACAGTGATGAGGTTTCGGTCCAAACGAGATGAGGACCAGGTGAAGCTGGAATAACACAGACATGGAAACATAAATTCACAGCAGTGGCTCCCCTATTGAGCACAGATTTCAAAAAGACATTCTACAAAATCTGTCTCAGTGAATGTCTGCCCCATCGAAACGCTTTCTTCTATGTCACAACTCCTTCTGAGAAACCCCAATATATAATTTAATTATTACACCAAACATTTGTACTAGGGCTGGGCGATATAGACCAAAAATTCATATCCCGGTACTGTTAGGAAGAACTCCTAACAGCATGTTTTTAACCATTTGTAGTAACTTATCTTGTTTGTTATTTCACCGTTTTAATTATACTTCATTCTCCACCTTATTTAAGTGTCACTCACTTACTGAATCCGCCTCCTTTAGTTCTCTTCACACTCACAGACCTAACGTACCTCTGCTGCAAACACGTCAGTCTGCCTCAGTCTCTCTCTCTCCCAGTATGTCTGCTCTGCAGCAAAGCAACAATGCTTCAGTCACTGTTGCAGCATGCACAGGGGCCAAAAGTGGCTAACCCTGGCTGGACACTTCATGTAATTTGTATGTGATTATGGCATATTTCAAATTATTTTACTGTGCTGCTTTCAGCCTTTTCATCTCACTGTTTCAGGACCGGTGGGGGGCTATATTGGCATACATTGCTGCCAAATGTATTTTTTGATGCTACCACTGGGAGGTTTCATTGACATTTTTGGCCACTTTGGAGCAGTGAAAAAAACAGTTAACTAAATACTGACATATCATCTTGTTGGGTTGTTGTGGCGAACAAGTTAGCTAACAGTTGCCTGTTTACAAATCCAGCAGACATCAGCATTCAATTAGAGTTGTGATTAAGACTATCTGACCAAGTTTCTATCTGCTTCTAACTGTGTCTATCTGCTGTTTGGTGCTAAGTAGGTAGTGTACAGTGGGTATTTAGAGCTTGTTAGCAAAAAAAAATAATAATAATGAGACTGGATGAGCACTATTAGACTGGACTGAAGCATAGAATTGAAGTTGTGGGCCAGAAAACCAAAACAATGAGCTGAAAGATACCAAAATGCTCTGTGGAGTGAAGGGGAACTGCAGAGTCCGATAATTATTTTCTGTGGCTGCGTCTCTTAGTACTACCCCATTTACGTGTCACATGGTTATTTAATTATTTAATCCTTGTTAATATAAAAATAATAATTAGAGCAGCATTAAATACACCAATAAACAATACACAAAAAATTCACTGTGTTCATGCACACTCACAACATACTGGGTAGTACACTACTCACCTGTATGAACCAGAGATGGCTCTGTCTCCATCTATCAGGAGGAACTTCTGGCTCAGTGATCCGTGCACCTTCTGTGCCGACCGGGTGTAGAACTCCACGCCTCCACAGCAACGTACACGCAGATTCTACACACACACACACACACACACACACACACACACACACACACACACACACAGTTAATGCTATGTAAAGAGAGGTTCTTGGAGATTTAGTGTTGGTGGGAGGAAGGATTTTAGTGAACAAAGGGGAAATAAAGATGACGATGATGGGTGGAAGGAAAAGAATGAGTTTTCTTGTTGCTTAAGAATAGTTATTCTCTATTATTACCAGTACCACCATAACCTCGTGTTGGCCCTACAGGTTAGAGCATGGACTGCATCTACGTAAGTGCATGCTTGTACGACACACCCTGCGGTATTCGTCTTTGGGCCTGTGATAAGGGTGTGGTTCCTGGCTGTGTGTTGCCTCGTAAATGTTCTGTGTGAAATCTCACAGGAGACACAAAGCATTGGAGTCATAAATGCTCATAAGAAGAGCACAGATGGAAGATAAGGAATAAGCTGAAAGAGGGGGAGGTCTGGCGCTTTAGAGGAAGGAAGAAGGAGAAATGAAAGAGAAACATGTTACAGAAAGTAGCGTGTGTGGTTTATCTAATTGCCTGCAGCACAGACGGGAATGTGCTTAGTGTGTTTTTGGCCTCCAGTCCAAAATATTTAGAAAGTCTTTTCTGTTACTGCCTGGACCAGTTCAGCTCCGAGAGGCAAAGAATAACAAAGACATTCAGCCTGTGGCGAACTGGCTGGTGCATGCGCCTTATCAAGGCCTGCAGGCAAAAACCTGTTACACCTAAGTTTAACATGTGCCCTACTGCTAAATATGTCCCTTGTATAATGTACGTATTGAGAAATGTGTCTTTAACAAAAACATTTTATTCGACATGTTGGAACAGGAGCTTAAATATCTATTATATACTTATCAAAAGTATCCATCTATCCAACTAGCTCATCACCAGGCTTATCAAAACATCATCTGGGTATGTGAATACATACTTTTAGGTGTCCACGGTGCATATCAGCTCTGCCACACATGGAAAGAAAGCAGGGGACTGCCGCAGAGTCAATGATTATGTATACAGGAACTTTGCGTTTGTAGGCTGCATCCAGCAGGTCTCGAAAGATATCCACATCTGTAAACACATCCATGACCACGGCTATCGCCTATGCACACACACACACACACACACACACACACACACACACACACACAGAAGAAACCACAAATGGTGTTAGTATTTCCTGTTGTATGAGGGTGGGTTCAGTTTAAGCTGCTTTTATCAACAATATCACATCCATTACATTCTCATAGGAAGCTGGGCACTTATGAGAACTGCATCTAAAACACAAATTAAACCCTCAAAGACAAGGAATATTCTAACTGTTCTGAACATAGATGTTCCAATAAAGAGATTGCTGGGAACAAAGAGTGCTTTGCAGAGTGTAAAGTGGCTGGACAGTGCATTCTGTGGGTTCAACAACACATCATTACTAGTAACACAGCATGGTACTCTTCACACAGTGCTGTCTATTCACTCTTCACCTGACCCAGTCTCAATCTTAAAACTGCACAACTAAAGTGAATACGCTGAACAAGAAAATAGCTCTGGAAAATGCTGGTTAGTAAACCTTGAGGTTATTTTTAGATTTCAAATTCACTTTATTGTCATTGTGTAAAATGAAACACGTTCCTGTCAATGCTATAAAAAAAGTTAGAAAAAGTAGAAATAAAAAGAAAGATAAGTTGTAATAAATATTAGTACATACTTTACTTTAAGTCCTTTGTTGCTTTGGGACAAACCTAGACTAAATATATGTGCATGTGCCCACATTTATGAATGCGAGAGGTGAAGGTGATGTTGGCCTGTACCTTGAACACTGACGTGAGAGCATTCTTTACCGCTAGCGTACCAAGATCAGACTTGTGTCATTAAAACCTTGCTGTGTGCATGCGAGTGTGGCACATGTGACAGAAGAAGTGAAAAGGAAGAAGGTTCTTAAGACAACACAGAGGTAAATAATGAGAATGAAATTATGTAAATGGCCCAAATAAAATAAATCTTTACAACTTTACACCGATAGAAATTAGAGAAAGCCTGGATTAAATTCAGTCCAAAAAAGATCATGTCAGATTGTTTTTGGTAGATATGAGTTAGCCTAGTGTACAACTACTACAAACCTCTGATCAAAACAATCATTCTTAATCTGTCAGTGATTTAAACATAAAACAGCACTGATACTGAACTAGGAGGGGGTTGAAAATAACATTAGGGCTGCAACTAACTGTTATTTTCATTATGAATTAATCTGCTCATTGTAGTCATGATTAATTAATCAATCGTGTCAGAGAAAAGTGAAATATGCCCATTATAATTTCTTAAAACCCAGATTCACATCTTTAATTCCTTGTTTTGTACGACCAACAGTCCAAAACCCAAAGACGTGCAGTTTACTATCATTTAATCACAGAGAAAACTGTAAAAACCTGACATTAGAGCAGCTGGAACCAGAAAGTGACAGAAACAATTATCAAAATAGTTTTTGAAAAATCTCCTGTCAATCAGCCAATCATCTAATCATTTTAGCTCTAAACACAATAGCCCTGTGATACCCGTGTGAAGCTTGTAAAGCTCTTTTCTTTACTGTGTCAGACAAGCGCTGCTTTGTGGTTTGTGGTGTTGTTTGTGACAGTGACCTGCATTTTACAACGAGCAACCAGAGAAGCATTAAAACCATAATGTATTGAGGTGCATTCGGTAGTACTGTTATAAATAGGCAACCTCACATCAGTTTTTGTTGTGACCATTACTGTGGGGGTTGTTCATGTGTTGACTCATTTTGTGAGCCTCTATATTGTGATTTTTTTTTATGTGATTCTACACTAAAATGCATTTGTCCACCACATGTACATAAAATGGGACAACCAAATATAAACACTTATAACAGGCTATGCAAAAACATGTTATCTTTAAAGAATGCTGAAGAGTTGAATGCCTTTTTGACACAATGTCAACACTTACAAATTTCAAAAAAGTTACAGACAGAAAGCTTGTTATTTTCTGTTTGATCTGATGGAGATCCCCTGAACTTCATTGCTTATTATAAGACCATCATCACCACTACCAACATCTTCTTCACTGATTACCTTCTGTGCTGATGCAATGCTCTTGCGCACCACCTCTTTGATGTGCGTGTGGCCGTCGGCTGGAGGTTGGGTGTGCACGGTAACGCGCGTGACCCCTCGGTATGAACTTGCCTCGGGCCACCCGAGATCAAGCACCGCCACTGAGGCCTCAGATCGGTCAGGCCAGTACTCGAGCGACACCTCGCCGTCTCCCCCTTCTTCCCAGAACCCCGGGGTGGTGTTCCCCGGTCCTGGCGTCTCTGGCTTCTGGTGGTGTTCGTGCCCAGGCCGGTAGGCCTCCGCTATGTGTTCAATCCGCGCCAGCTCCGGTTCCGAAAGGAACTCCCGGATGCCATTCTTCCGGATGTAGTCCGTGAATGCATCGCGGCCCTTGGAGATAAGAGCCTCGACCGCCAGCCGTTGGTCCTCACTGTAGAAAAACTCTGGTTTGCTCTCGCTCACGCGCCAGTTGACGTGGTGATCGTCCAAACATTGGATCTGAGACAACGCCATGACCGACAGATCCACCGGTCACTAAATAGTTAAGTACTGAAACAACCCTGACCCAGTTTCCACTCTTTGATCTGAAGGGTCAAACCTCGAAGAAGTGCGATCTTTCATTACGGCCCATAATATGTCCGCGTGATTTGGGCCCGTGAGGCGGTAAACAGATCCGTCCGGTTGGGAAAGATTAGAATCTGAGGGGCATAAACCGCTAGAACAGTTCCTCAACACATCCAGTGTGCTGCAGTCAGCCCACACATCAGGTTACACACCCTCCCTCCCTCAGGTGTTCTTCACACAAAGCACCCCCACCCAACGCCACGCCTTTCACCTGCCCAGTGCCAGCAGCGGCCCGGTTCAGCTGCTCCAGCCTCGGGGCCCTGCAGACACGGAGGCAGGCAGCTGTCTGGGTGTATGACTGTATCCGTGTGACTGCCAGTGAGTCAAGCCGAAGCGGAACACGTACTTGAGATAGAGAGAGAAGTCATTAATCCCCATATGAATGTGTTGAAACTGTGTGTGACTCAGTTGTTGGTGCTGACGAGTCACTTTTCCTCCTGTTCTCTTTTTTGCTGAAGTCTGACCGCGACGCCTCGCAGCTGCTCAAAACACACACAAAAAAATGCCAACTGTTGCGTTCCCCGAAAGGCAACAAGTCGTCACGCGCGCGAGTCTCAACTTTCCCTGGGTCCGAGCCGGTCAGGTTTATGTTTTCTTATTTTTTCTTATGTTCCGCCTCCACCTTCCAGACAGAAAGTTCATCGAGGTCCGGTGTGTGGAGTAGCCGGTGAGTGTCTGACCCTGGAATGCGGGAACGGAAGCTCTGTTACCGGGGGCAGAAAGGCGGAGTGTCCGGTAGTTGGTTAGGAAAGAGAGACATTAACTCCACCCTCCTCCTGTCTGAACTTAAGGACAGGAATCTAACAGTGCAATGACGAACTCTGTTTTACCGACTTTATTGTGTTTTTGCCATAATGACTATACTTCTTAACGTATAAAATGGTTGTGGAATTATTAGTGTAGTTTAATACTGATTAAAAAAGAACAATTTAAAGGAAATGCATATTAAAGAGGAGAATGTTATTTGGGCCAGTGTCCTATTTATCTAATGCATTGCTGATACCAAACTTATTGCGAATCATGTGATGCTGGTTAATGATGTGTCACTGTAAGGTCTACTGCAGCCTATCGTTATTGTAACCTAGTTAATATATTTTAAGATTATGAGGTCAGGTTAGGGTTAGCTAGACAAATGCACCAAACAGATTAACTTTGCTATGAGCCCACTTTTTTATCACCTAACACAGAGGTTTACAAATTGGGAGGTGGGCTTCCACAGGGGTTCTCCAAACTGTTTCAGGGGATATATTACAATTATTATTAAATTAGTTATCAAAAGGAGAGATCACATAGCCTTAATGTTTGTGATTTGGTTAAAGAGAGAGGGAATTTTAGTTTTTCCCACTTTTGCAGAGTCAGTAACTAATAAATGTCTTTTTATATATATATATATATATATATATATATATATATATATATATATATATATATATATTTGGTGTAGACAAACAACAATATTAGACTATCTCAGTTGTTGAGTGTCTATGGGATCAAATCACATACTCATGATCCCATAGTAATCCAGGAGTTGATCGAGAAAAAAAAAACTAGTAAACTAGGCTTTGTCTGAGGGGAAAACCTCTGACCTAACAGATAGTTTAACAAAATACAAAAAAGAGCAAGGTGATATCATAGTATTTCAAGTGTTCATAGTTGTGCACGAACATTGGTTTATGTACATGCACATGTTTGCTCACTGTGTGAGAGAAAAAAGGGGTTAAGTTATTGATAACAGTAATTTCAAGTTTCTGCTAACAGATAACATGAATTTTGTGTAATTGTGCATGTACAGGTTACGTTTGTAAATCCAAAATAAGGTAGTTAAGTCTAACATTACTGTTAAAAATATGATCTTTTAAGATGAGATAAATCTTTATTTATCCCGAGAGAAATTTTTGTGCAGCAGTTGCAGTACAAAGTAGGAGAGAGTGCAAATAGTACAAAAATATATGCATCATGCCAAAAATATAGACAAGGTTAACAGTAAGGATCATAATTTGCTCAGAAGTTAAAAATAGCTACTTTGTTGAATCTTTCTTCAACTCCTTTACTTCTTCATAAGCAGAAATTAGAGCAAAGGAACATTAATTCAATTGTTGGGTCTCTGTAATGGATATTATAAACAGTATCGTCTAGAGCTGCTCTGCATTCAAGGTTTCAAGGTCATTTTCATTGTTATTTTACAAGGTGGTTGTAAAACGAAATTCTGTGTGAAACTTCCTTCTGCTACATAGCAGTCAATAAAACGAGTAAAACAATCATAAAAAGGTAAACAGAAATAAACTACATGGAGCAGTGATGAGGATGAATTTGATTCATTCTCATTACAAATCTCATGTCCTGGGGGGAAAAACAATGAGACGCAAGAACTTCTGTTATGAACTGGTACTATAAATTGAATTGAATTATGCACAAGTAGAGTATTTTGTTAGGTCCTCCACCCCGTGTGACCTGCGACTCTGTCTTCACATTTCAGACTCTGTAGGATGTGTGGATCCAGAAGAGTGTGTGCGAGTGTGTGGAGCTGAGGTGGGATGCTCCAACATTGCCTTTCCCAAACTGGTCATTGAACTCATGCCAAGCGGTGAGAATACTGCTCTCATTTCAAATATTTTTCAAATATTTTATTCTAAATGTGTCAAATGCTTTGATAAGATTTTTTTTACCTGCATGCATTTGTTCATCTGTTTGTGTATTACAGGTTTACGGGGACTTATGATAGCGGTGATGATGGCTGCTCTGATGTCATCGCTGACCTCCATCTTTAACAGCAGCTCCACACTCTTCACTATGGACATCTGGAAGAAACATCGCACACGAGCCTCAGAGCGAGAGCTGCTTCTTGTCGGCAGGTATTCATGGGGCGCAGCAGTCAGAGAATATCTGTCCTGCTTTAGTGTCCATGAGCAACACTTTAGACCTTGGAAGGTGCCAGCCAATCATGCACTTTGATCATGCTAGTGGAGGGTGAACTTTTAAAACCAGGATCAATAAAAAAAGGGAAGCATGTGTACAGAGAAAGTAAAAACGATGTACTGTGCATGTTTGTTCCAGGATCGTGACCGTGATCTTGGTGGTGGTGAGTGTGGTGTGGATCCCCATCCTACAGTCGGCCAATAGTGGCCAGCTGTATGTTTACATCCAGTCAGTGACGAGCTACCTCGCTCCGCCTGTCACTGCCGTTTTCACTCTGGCTGTCTTCTGGACTAGGACTAACGAGCAGGTAACACACATGCAAGTCCGCTAAGGGTCCATATAATATAATTAAGGCTGCAACTAACAGTTATTTTAATTTTTTTCAATGATTTATCAATTGTTTTGTTCATAAAATAGTGAAAAATTGCCCACAGTCCAACAGGATGCCTTCTAATTGCTCATTTTGTCTGATCAATAGTCCCAAATATATTCCATTTCACACAGATATAAAATAAGATACATGCAGCAAAACTTTACATTTGTGAAGCTGCAACTAGCAAATGTTTGGGATTTTTGCTTGATAAACAACGAGAGAATTTGACAATCAATTATTAATTTCTGCCAGTGGATCCATAAATCAACTAATCATCACAGCAGTAATTACAGTCAGAAGCATACAAGCACATCAGTATTTAATAATGACAAGAAACAGAATTCAATCTCATACCACAAACACTTTTGGGACTACTTCTGAGACACAAGATATTACTTTTTCGACACACGCAGCAAACATACATTAGAAAAGTCTTGATGCAAACATATTCCAAACTTTATTAAAAATTTACGCAAGATCATCATATCGGAACATTCAGGAGTGTCCTTTTTCATACATTGTACGGATGTACAGTTTTATTAAACTCACATGGAATGGAGCTGCCAACATCCCTCACTGCTCAGAGTAGAGTCCATGTGTGCATGCATTACTCATTTTATGAAGTGTATTGTTTATTATTTCCTCTGTAGGAAACAGCAAGAACGTGTTGCTCTTTCACTTGAACAAGTGAAAGTGATTGTTTCTGGCTGATAACAGTTCAAGTGTGAGAAAGCGTGATTATTAAAAGCTTAAGATTACAGAGTAGGGTAAAATACTGCCGTACACGCACGTGTACCAGTCCACTGGATTGTCAAGATTCAGTCCCTGTTTTAATAGAGCAAGTCCTGGGTGTGTCTGCTCCCTGCTGACATGATGTTTAACTACTAAGATAAAGAGGTTTTTCAGAATGAAAGGGTTTCCCCCTTTTTTTAATGCAAATATGATCTTTTTTCTAACTCTGAATGAAGCTACAAAGAGTCTATTTTTGTTTACATATAATTTGTTTACAATGAACCCGGCATACGGTTACAACATGGGTCGACAATAGGTCTAGGAAACACTGAAATGGTGATTGGAAGTTAAAAGATGTCTCTTCTCAAACTCAAACTTGTCAGGTCAGGTCAAAATTGTCCAGTACTTTACCAAAATACAAGTAAAGTACAGCATCAAATGTACTTTGAATAGTGCCGATTATCAAATATTAGCATGCTAACAAACAAAAATAAGAAGATGAGCGTGGTAAACATTACACCTACTAAACGTCAGCATGTTAGCATGCTGATCAAAACACCGCTGTGACGTAGAACAGCCTGAGAGAGCTGCAACGATGGCTGTAGCCTCTTTAGCCTCGTTTCAACAGCATAAGTTACTACACAATAAATTATAGTCAATGTGATTGATGCTTACAAGTAATGCAGATATCTAAAAACATTCATATTTAAAAAAGACCAAACCCATGCTAACTGGAGTTGTTATAAAATGTCACAGCCATTAATTTTATTTGGATGTTACTATTTCACTTTATACTTATTGAAAGTTATTGAGAAAGTTCAATGCGTGTGAGCTTTTATTTGTTCATATAAACAAAGTGAGAACATCACTTTAAAAATCTTAATAGTCTTGACTCATGGGGTCAAAGGGCAAACATTACAGCACAGGATGTGTGACACGACTATAGTCTGACACTAAAGACAACAAACAGTAGAGACCTATTTGTATGGGAACATTACAGCACAGGATGTGTGACACGACTATAGTCTGACACTAAAGACAACAAACAGTAGAGACCTATTTGTATGGGAACATGTAGTGTCACTGTATCCAGCATATTACATCTAGTATTATGATGATTTTCACGTTTTAGTGTTTTAAGATTTAAATGAACTAAAACCAGAAAAACAGGCCATTCCACAACAGTTGGCAACGTAACAACAATAATAACTGTTAGCTTAAATGTTTTTTTTCTCACATGTAGTACTTTCACATCAGCAAGAAAAAGAAATAGAAAAATAAGTAAAATAAGAAGTAAAGTAGATGTAGGGATGTGGATGTTTGCTTTGTGTGCTGTGACAAGGTGATTATTGTCGAACTGCACGGATCACATTCTTTGCTGAAGGTTGAAAGGAGAAGGAGACAAAGCGTTATTTATGTCACTGCACATAAGTGAGAAGTGACAGATTATCATGGTGAAAAGTGAGAGTGTGAGAATCATCGACACAATCAAACACATCGAAGTGTGAACCAGGGCTGCGCCAGGAATTCTACTTATACTATAAGCACCAGGAAGTTCAGCATATCAAATCAGGAAGGCATGTAATGTAACCTGTATGTTAATATGTGTGTTTGTGTGTATTTAGGGTGCGTTCTGGGGCCTCATGGTGGGTTTGGTGGTGGGTGTGTGTAGGATGGTGCTGGAGTTTGCCTTCCCGCCTGCCAGATGTGGAGTTTTGGACTCAGCACCTGCAGTGCTGCGCAGTGTCCACTACCTCCATTTCGCCATTCTGCTCTGTGGGCTCACTGCTATCGTGGTTACAATAGTATCGCTGCTCACACCGCCACCCAGTCACGAACAGGTGTGTACACAGATACAGTTAATAGCAAAACCATTAGGGAAGTAAGCTTATGTAAGGGTTTTGCTGTTGATACACCTGTAAAGTAAAGGAACAGGCATTATCTGAAGGTTGGTTACAAGACAGTCAAAGAAGCAATGCCTGTCTAAATCCACAAGATCAACAATCAACCACAGAGCAAAACCTTTCTGTACAGTAAAAATATTCTTGCACACAATAGAAAGACATACTAAATGCTTCATAATTCAAGTCTCATTGAAGCCGGTGACCCATTTGTCCCATCCGACATTACTCTGGCCTGTGTATGAACTTTTCAAAAGTATTAGTCATAATTGTGTTTGCAAATTTGTTGAACCTCACATGTATACCGACACCAAACTGTCAAATACCCAATCTCCACATTCATCCGTAACCTCCCTAGTACACACAGACAATTTATTACAATGTGCGTCAGTACTTTATATCCATTAAAATGCAAATCTACAGTAGCATAAAGGTGATTTAGGTGAATTCTGTTGCATAAAAATATGATCTATGCTGTATGTTATCTAAGATTAAATAGTATTTAAATTAAAATGGAATCATACATAGAGCTAAAACTGAACAATATTACACAATTTACACTTCAGATTGACCTTACTGCCTTGCAAAAAGAGTGAGAAACTTCCCCTCCACCCTGGAAATGAATAAATACAGTATATGAAAACTAAAGGGGAAAACTAAAGGGGACAGAGCGTTTGCTGTCAGGGCCCCGAGGCTCTGGAACAGCCTGCCCGAGGAAATCAGGTCGGCTGAGTCAGTGAACTCTTTTAAGTCCCTTCTTAAAACATACTTTTATAGGAGAGCCTTTCCCGATCTTATTTGACTTTATTTTATCCCTTTAATTTTATTGTATTTTACTCATTTTATATTTATCTTAAACGTGTATTTTAGTCTTTTCAATGTTTTTCATTCCTTTAACTTGTATTGTTTTTGTATTATTGTCTGGTGGGTATTATTGTCTTTACACTTGTTAAAGCACTTTGTAACTTGTTTTTGAAAAGTGCTCTACAAATAAAGATTATTATTATTATTATTATTATCATTAATGCATATGTTAAAAATTTTGGGAAATACACTTATTTGGTGTCTTGCTGAGAGTTAGGAGAAGAGATTGATACTCTCATGTCTGTATGTTAAATACATTGTACTCAGCAGCTTAGCTTAGCATAAAGACTAAAGCAGGTAGCCTGGCTCTGTCCAAATGTCCACCTACCAGGACCTCTGAAATTCAATGATTAACATGTTATATCTCATTTATACATTGTATTTAGCTTTGGAGGTGCTGTATGTGGATTCTGATTCCTCTAAAATTGCCAGACTAGCTGCTTCCCCTTTTCCCAGTCTTTGTGCTAAGCTAACAGGCTAATATCTCCAGCTTCAAATTTACCGTACAGACATACAGACAAAATTTAGTTACATTCCTATTTCCTCCTCTCCTAGGTGTGTAACCTGACCTGGTGGACACTGACTGAAGAGCCACCAAGAGAAATTCCTCTACAGAAAGTGTCCTCTGTCAGCCACCGTAGCTCCCAGGGTAAGAGTCTGAATATTAACGCCACTTGGAATAAAACCAGCGATCATGTGATAAACAGTCATCTGCACACAGATGCTGCTGTAGTTACTGTTTGAGTAACTTCCTGTGTCTGTTGTGTGTGTGATGGTGCAGGCTCTGAGCCAACACAGCAGGGGACATGTGGTCAGAGGACAGGATTGTGTATCTCAGCAACACGACGCTCACAGCAGGCTCCAGCTCCCCGAGTTCCCACTCTCAGAGAGAGTCCGTTCTGGTCCAGGTTCTGCTGTGTCAATGCGATTCTGCTGGTCTGCGTTAACATTTTTCTCTATGCATACTTTGCCTGAGTAGAGGATACGATTTAACATCCTGCCTCACCCTCCTGCTGAACACCTGCCAATTGCTCCAATATGAACTAGAAACTCTGCCTGCCTGCCAAACAGCCACTGATTTCTCCTGATCCAAGAAGGTGGGGTAACAAACTGTGATTTTTATACTGATTTTACATGAATCCTTCAAAATCATGCAAATGTACTGTATCATGCAGATGTAGCTTCAGGTGCTGTAAAACAATCACATTTGAAAGAGAGAGCCAATACCTCCACAAATGCAGTATAGGCATACAGTATTTCTACAGATGTGCTTTGATGTTATTGGTTTACTATTGCCCCACTGTAGGCTATTGGTTTGTTCATAAAACATTTTCTTCTTGTTGTAACCTTGTTTTAAAGTTTTAGATGGGTATTATACAAATTATAATGAAGCTTGTGGCTTGTAACAAGCTAACATGAATGTGCAGGTTATAAAAGGGCATCTCAAGCTTAAAAAATATATATTAAGATTATAGATTATATAGTGAGAATACTTTTATGTGGTTTAGGTTGTATGCGACTTGCATAATCCCATTTCCTTTAGAGTCTATATGCTTAATGGTAACTATATATAGTAATGTTTATGGCCTTATGTCTGTCAATCAAGGTTTAATGAGCCTTCAGTTATTGTTCTAGTGTTCTTTCCTGCTGTGTAGCTCATTTATTAATATAAATCAGAATCTCTTAGTTTTTCCTGGTCCATGACTGACCCAAATTCTCATGACATAAATTGTCTTGTAAATTTAAATATGGCACACGTTTGTGTTTTGTATCAGGAATGCAATTGGAGCTCAAAATGCATCAAAATTATATAGAAATAATGAAAACTTTTATATGTCTTTTTAATTATCACAAATATATCAGACAGTTTATCAGTATTGAAATTGACCACTGATCAATTAATGCTTAACAACAGATCCCCACAAAGGGCATCAACCCCAAGGTTGAGAAACTCTGTTAAAATATAATGTTCCTGTGCATTTGACACATTTTTTTTATTGGTGAGATTTATGCAGAAGTATTGAGAAGTACCTGAATGTGTCTGATGTCAGTCAAAATACTAAATACCTTGACAGCTTCTCCATCAAATGTTTTTTTTCTTGTGATATCTCAAATAAATTTAAAGATATGTGCATCAAAGTCATAAGTGTTTGTCCACAAATTAACACAGGTTAGAGTATTTATAACTATCACATCATATCACTCTTTATTTTGTCCCCATACAGTTTAGTGATATTTACTGAAGAGGAAGGGGCACAGACAAGATGGTAAAACAGAACGAATATAAAGTTAAATTTACCTTAAATAATTTCAATACAAACTATTGGTGGAAGGAGGACATTAGGGCTCAGAAGACGGGCTGCAAAGGTTCAATTTGGGGCTGCAGCAACATTTTCATTATCGATTAATCTATCAGGTTATTTTTAATGTACTGAGTACTCTGTGAAATGTCAGAAAATATGAAACAGTTCAAAATAATGATATAAGAAAGAGAAAAACAAAAAATCCTTAAATTTCAGCAGCGGGAACCAGCCAATATTTGGCATTTTTGCTTGATACTTGAACAGACTTAAATTATTAAAGTCTCAGAAAACTTAAAAGAGTACTGCACCAATTTAGCATTGCCCTCCTTTAACACTGTCTGACAGTCAAAATCAAAATCATTCCTCCAGAACCGGAGATGTTGTTATTCCATGTATTCTTCTTCCTCGTACTGGCTCCTACATTATCCACCATGCAACTCTGCAAATTGAAGATTCAGGTATGTGGAGCCACAAAATACCTTCAAACACACTGACCTAAAGCTGTTGTAGTTACATTAATTATTAATGACTACTTATGCAAGATTGAAAGTTTTTTTTTTTTTAAACTTCAGGTATTATTTAGAGTTTAACCCTCAAAAATCAAACAGGACGGTTTGGTTTGGTTTGGTTTGATTAGATTTGACTGACAGTGACCAAACAACCCAATAACTGTCATCAGATGCAGATTTGAATGTTACTAAATCCTGATTGGTGCAGGTATGTGACATCACTTTTTCCAGATTGATTCCCTGCCCGCTTTGAACCAGTGAGAGAAGCACAGAGAAAAACACAAATGTAGAAATCTCTCATGTGAAGCAACGAAACCTGTACTAACTTTGGCAGAAAACACAGTTTTCACATATGGCCCCAAAGCTTGTAGTTTTCAGGCTTTCAGGCTAACCAATTATTGGACTAATTGTTTCATCGCTAGTTTTGGATAAGTAAGGTAAAGTCACTACAGCCTGACAGACAAGCGTCAGTGGTACAGCCAAGGTCCGGGAGGTGTTAAGTTTGATATGGTGTCAGCGGTACAGCGGTTGGACGTATTCTGGCGGAAAGATTCCAACTCTGCCTCGACAGCGCCCTCTCCAGGTCAGTGAGCTCGAGCAGTCCAGCAGGTCGATGAGGTCACCACGCAGGAAGTGGAGGTGAGCGGTCTGAGGGGGGGCGTAGTCACAGAGGGCCTGGGCCAGACGAGGTTTCTACTCAAAGGCAGAAAGCAAAGCCATGTCATCAGACAAACAGGTGTGTTAAACAGAAGTACAAGCTGTTTATGGTGCTTCATGATTTGTCATACCCACAAAACTGGTTCAGGTAGATGCAGGGAGGACTCTCTTTCTGGGTGAGAGGGGTTAGAGTAGAGGCGGACTGAGGGGAGGGACTCCTGAGAGCTGCTTTTATAAGGGTTGGGATAAGGGTTACGTCCATGTTGGGGCAGCAGGCTAGGGGATGAGGGAGGGTCCCTGAGGTAGACCACTTTCTCCACGGCGATGCTGTGAGTTTTGTAGAAATCCACCAACCGGTTCAGGGAGCAAAACGACTCGTCCCAGATGTAGTACTGACCGCCTCCCTCCAGCACTCGGAAATGTTCCACTCTGTCCCCATAGCTGCAAAATAAGAGAGTGGGGATGTGTGCTCCTTTGTGCTCCAACAAATGAAATAAGAGTTTTTTTGTTGTTCTTCATTCCTTTGCCTGTTTCTTTGTTTAGGAATTAATCCAGAGGCTATGTGAATACCTCTGTTACACCTCTGTCAGTGTGGAAAATGAGACCATAATCCTGTGCAATGTGTGGGTGTATCTCCACATCCATCACAGGTTTTCTCACAGGCTAGAAACATCTCAAATGTCAACACACACACAGAAATCTGCTCTGAGCTGTTCTGAAAAGCTCACAGTAGTAGTTATTAAGTCGTTTGTCTCAAACTGATGCTGTGTGACCCACTGAGTGAAGATAGATGCGCTGATGAAAGAAGAAGTTAGACAGAAGAGCTGGAACTCTGGGGGTAAATTGATGCCAATAACATTATAAATACACAAATTGGGTCACAAATATATAGTACAATTTGCAAATACAAAACACAATCTACAAATAGATTCAAAATCCACAAACACATCATAATCCACAAATAGAAATCAGTGACTTGTACTTGAAAACAAGAATTTGAATGAATGAATGAGTTTACAGAATTTTGAAACTACTGTTTCACAGTTTCACCAATTGCAATTTCTACAAATGCATTCTTCACAATTTGCCAACACAGTCAAATTGTATTTTTAAACCACTATTTCAAGATGTGTGTATAAATTCAAATCTCTGTTTGCGGATCACAGTGTATTTGTGGATCGCCATGCTTTGTCTGCAAATTGTTTTGACACTGTTTTAATACTGTGTGAATACTATCCAGGAATCTAGTCAGCCAATCAGTTGTATTGCTTGCTGCCTGACGTCACATCTCCTCAAACATGAAATCGCAGCTGAAACATGTCCGAATTCAAGGGATTGTAGACACCATACTAATACTGTGTTTGACCCCCTTTCGCCTTCAGAACTGCCTTAATTCTACGTGGCCTTGATTCAACAAGGTGCTGAAAGCATTCTTTAGAAATGTTGGCCCATATTGATAGGATAGCATCTTGCAGTTGATGGAGATTTGTGGGATGCACATCCAGGGCACGAAGCTCCCGTTCCACCACATCCCAAAGATGCTCTATTGGGTTGAGATCTGGTGACTGTGGGGGCCATTTTAGTACAGTGTCACATGTTCAAGAAACCAATTTGAAATGATTCGAGCTTTGTGACATGGTGCATTATCCTGCTGGAAGTAGCCATCAGAGGATGGGTACATGGTGGCCATAAAGGGATGGACATGGTCAGAGACAATGCTCAGGTAGGCCGTGGCATTTAAACGATGCCCAATTGGCACTAAGGGGCCTAAAGTGTGCCAAGAAAACATCCCCCACACCATTACACCACCACCACCAGCCTGCACAGTGGTAACAAGGCATGATGGATCCATGTTCTCATTCTGTTTACGCCAAATTCTGACTCTACCATCTGAATGTCTCAACA
>NC_060153.1:4485905-4505710 GCF_021292245.1 Micropterus dolomieu | reverse complement strand
CATCCGCCTCAAGGTTGTGCGTGTTGTGGCTTCACAAATGCTTTGCTGCATACCTCGGTCGTAACGAGTGGTTATTTCAGTCAAAGTTGCTCTTCTATCAGCTTGAATCAGTCGGCCCATTCTCCTCTGACCTCTAGCATCAACAAGGCATTTTCGCCCACAGGACTGCCGCATGCTGGATGTTTTTCCCTTTTCACACCATTCTTTGTAAACCCTAGAAATGGTTGTGTGTGAAAATCCCAGTAACTGAGCAGATTGTGAAATACTCAGACCGACCCGTCTGGCACCAACAATCATGCCACGCTCAAAATTGCTTAAATCACCTTTCTTTCCCATTCTGACATTCAGTTTGGAGTTCAGGAGATTGTCTTGACCAGGACCACACCCCTAAATGCATTGAAGCAACTGCCATGTGATTGTTTGATTAGATAATTGCATTAATGAGAAATTGAACAGGTGTTCCTAATAATCCTTTAGGTGAGTGTATGTGCTTTTTGACAGTCAGTTTACAGTGATATGAGCAACAAGTCTTCACAACTGAGAAGCTGAAAGTTTGACATTTTTGCTAGAAAAAATTACTTAAACTATTAGACAACAACAATCAACAACTATCAGAATTTTTGCAGATAAATTTTCCGTCAATCAACTTATTGATTAATTTTTTCAGCTCTATTTTATATCAAACAATTAATCGAAAATAATGTGCCGATTCACCCACAATGAAAATAATCCGTTAGTTGCAACCCTAATATAGACATTTCTGGGGGTGTAATACACTTGATAAAACCCATTTTTATACATATTTTTATCATATTATTATTTCTTATCAAAAGAAAAGAACACAATAGTACTTTCCACCATGAAAACCTTTTTATGTTTTGTTGTAGGGATTTTGTAGTTTTCTAGTTAATTAGTTTGGGCAGCACAGTGGTTTCCTCAGCATGAAGGTCCTGAGTTTGATCCAATCTCCTTTCTGTACAGAGTTTACATGTTCTCTCTGTTTCTGTTTCTGTTCTGAGTCACTTTCCCCCCACAGTCCAAAGACATGCAGTTAGGTTAATGACAGACTCTAAATGCCCATTAGTGTGTGAATTTGAATGTTTGTCTGCCTACTGCTTTATCCCAATTCCATACTACATACTAAACGTCTACAGAATATACTGATAATAATGTTTATAGTGCACAGTTGTTGTTGTTTTGAAGTAAGTACAGTAAAAGAAATCAAATACTACACAATAGTTAAACCAACAGACAACTTTGGCATACTAATAGCAGTAGAAGTTTGCAAAGAGACAGCAAAATGTTTTTCCAAAGAAGTGTAACAGTTATTTTTAGCTTTCTAAGGTGTTCCTGCTGTTTCAGCACTACTAACAATTGCTTAATTTTTTCCAGCTGGAAGCAGCTCCTCCATTTGCTTTGTGGATTGTACTGTGGGACAATAGTGTCCATCAAAAGCACAGTTTTTATTAGTACACACACAGACTGTTTTAAGTATTCTGTGAGGTGCATGTAGTATGGAATTGGGACACAAGAACCTTGTTTTAGCACTGTGATAAAAGTTCAGAGGAAGTTCACCTGTATTCGATCTCACAAAACACATAGTTGTGTTTGCCATGATGTAATCTAGATGAACTGCAGACATGTTGGGGATTGAAAGAATCTCCTTTAATGAGTCACTGAAGTTTATAACTATAAAACACATCATATGATTCTCATGAACTCTTCTTGAACATTATTTCCCTCTGTTGATCATTCTGAGGATTACACTGTGTTATGTGTCTGGTGTGTGCAAGCACAAACAAAGCACTTAGCTTTCAGTCCTTGCAGGCAGACAGATGTTGTGTGTATAATGTTGTTCTTTATAACATAAATATATGCACATTATGTACATGCATCTTAGTGGCATGTGTCCATTGCATAATGTATCTGTGTTTAATTAAAGACTGAGCCGTGTGCCGTATTATGTAATGCCCCAATTATTGAACACATTTAATTTACCCTCAATGATTAAATGTGTCCCGCGTCATTTTGGTGACCCAATTATACACACACACACACACACACACACACACACACACACACACACACTCTCTCACTATCTGTGCAGCTGTGATATTTTTAGTGCAAAGGGTTCTTGTAGAACATATTTAAATAGTCTGACGCTACTCTCCACTGACGCACACTCAAAGACACATGGATGCTGTTACTTGCTAAATATTTTCAATGTGATGGAAACCATCCAACTACAGCACAATATATAACAAGGAGATGCTGCTGCCTGTGTCATGTAATGCTTCTGGTTGTAAAGTATACTCAAGGTCTTTCACTGTGTTTTCCTTTTTTAAGAGCAGAACCAGTAGCAGATGCTTACCTCTCAGGTCACAAAAGACACAGAGCAGCTGCTGTGAGGGTTGTGAGCAGATTAAGTGCATGCAAATATAACTGCTGCACCACAGCAAACACACATTTTTTAACTTTTAAACATCACAATATGGGAACAGGTGACGGGAACGTTACATCAGTCTGCAGCAGCAGATTTATTAGACTTACCTCTTGTGTTTGTGTGTGTGTGGTGTGTTTACTGACCTAACAGAGACAGAAAACTCTCCAGGAGCTGATTCACTCTCCCTCACCAGGAACACTCCAGTGTCCTGCCAGCGCAGACGCTTTTCAGCATCAAGTCTTGACACCCGTCCGGCAAACCACCTACAAACACACACACACACACAAGAATGTATATTTTGGTACATTCATGTTACTATTTAAAGTGGCATAAGCATGAGTACCCTTTGAATGAAAATCAACTCAGTTATGTATATCAGTGACTTGGGAGAGTTTGGGAACAACTGCTGTCCATGATCATAGTCAAAACAATCCACAGCTGTAATATTAATGAATTGCAGTTTTCTATCCTAAATGTTTTTGTATAATTGATCACAAGTATGAAATATGTGGACAAATCAATTTTTTTTACGGGTAAGGATGGAGGGAAATGTAGTTCTCTGGCACGAAGCCACGCTTCCCCTGGATCTCTGCTGTGAACCAGCAAGAATCATCCTCCATTTCTGTCACCTATAACACACATGCACAGTTATTCCCACTATGTAAGCATGCAGTCTTTCTTTTTTTACTTTGGCCAATTAGAATTTCAAATCAAGCCAAACATTTACACACGCACACTTACCTTTATAATGTCCCCTTTCTGAAAACTGATCTCGTCTGGTTCTGATGCTGTGAAAGAGAAAAGAGCCACCGCCTCCATGCTGAACAGAAGAGTCGAGTCAGCTACAAAAATACTTTCACTTCATGAATGAAGAAAGAGAATACAGCTGTGTGATTAGAGCACCACAGGGTGATGCTTCTTGCTTCTCTTTTACAGGATGAGATAATCTATGTGTGTGTGTGTAGGCAGTCGCTGACATCCTGCTCATTAGTTAATGAGGAGAGTTTTCTCTGCGCGTGTGTCCCTCTGTTCCTCCATGTGACTGAGTTAGTGAGTGTGTGAACACGTGGAGATGGCGACTGCCCTCTACATCTCCATCTGTGATGTCCACACACTTTAAACTCCGGGGCTTTAATGAAGCATTTCCACAAGGGAAATCAGTGACAGTGGATGGAAGGAATTAAAATAACCAGGAAGAGTTTGATGGCCAGGACCATATATTTATTTATCATTTTATGAGTATAAAAAGTCTTTGCAAATGTGAACCAAGTGCTTCCAGTTGATTCACTAGCATAAAAAAGGTTTAAATAATAGCCATGAAACCAAGGGTAAAAACCTGCTTACCAGAGGCTACACTTACAAGAGAAAAGGTGTCACATGGTGTATTTATGTGTAATGCAATTGTTCCCAAGAGCAACTAAATGGAAAAGGTATCCCAAACAAATCTAGTACAGGTGAATATTTTCTGTTCTGTTATACTATATTACTACATTTAACCTTATATTATATTTTATAACCAATCTTATATTATTTTAATAGTGCTGTATTACATTATATTCTGTATGTATACTTCCATTTCTATATTCAAGCTGGGGTAGGCAATTTATTTCAGAAGCATTCTTTGTTATATTTTTTGAAATTCTCTTTACATCAGAGAGCAATCACTAAATCAAATTCTCTGACACAAAAATAAAAACAATTTGGTATCTGTGGCTCTAGTAGGACTAATAAGCACAGCCAATCATTTAATTTGCTCCAAATTAAATGATTGGCTGGCCTAACTGACTTTCTACCTACTTGTGTATTCATTGCTCATGAAATGTTTCTGTATACTATATACAAAGTATTTTATATCAGTAGTAGAAATCAGAAATCCTTCCCCGGGGGGAAATTCATGATATTTCTCTAGTGCCACAACAACTGAATTTCCTCTCTGGGGAATCAATAAAGGCTTATCTTACAGTATCTTGATTCAAAATACGTTGTCAGAATAGTCAACACAACAGCACAGGTTTAGAGGAAGCAGTAGGAGAGGTGGTTGCTTATCAGTAAGTACGAAGCTGTTGGACCAAAGAAACTTTTTGATTTACCTGTATATTTATTTACAACAATACAATAAAAAAAAGCAGATAAAGAGTATGATGATGATGTTTTACAAAAACTGTTTATGTGACACATAAAACTTGGTAATATAAGAAAGAGTTTAGAGAAAGAGTTCTGCTACCTGACCGAAACCTGAAAAAAGGTCCCAACAAAGTATCTGTTAGATTATTTTCAAATATAAAAGGTAGTAAGGTATTTTTCTCTTTCGTTCTTACAGGACATGTTTCAACTACGTTTTTTAGTCATCCATTTCACAGCCACTCTAGACAAAGTGTGACAGTGTGCGGATCCACAGAAAAGGCAACAGTTGAATCAGCCTGGCGAGCTAACGTAATGAATTGTAGAACAAATCTCAAATGTGGTATCGTCAGGTTATAAAGACATTTCCAAGATACTGTCACATGTTCACAAATGCACACAGAGCTGTGTTCCACTACAGAAACAACAGACATGTATAAATCAGGACAAATGATCTTTTACTCAAGTCACAAAAATATCAGAACACAGAGGCAAATGTAACCTGAGTTAAGAGTGTGCTGTTCATCTCTGATAGCAAGCCAACATAAAGTCTGTGTGTGTTTGTGTGTCAGTAGCAGTCAACTATGACCTCTTGCCCTGTTTGTGTGTCTGGATTAGCATGAGCAGCACTTGCAGTCAGAATGTCCTGCAGTAGAGAGAGGGGAGAGTTGTGGATGTGGTCGCTGCTTTGAGTCAGGACATCGAGCCTCTCTTCTAAATCCAGAGACCTCAACACCTCACACACACTAACAATCGCACTATCACCCTCCTCTCCAGTCTCGCCACAGTCCTCAGAATGAATCTCGTCTGCTCCATTGAGCCTTCTCTGTGCTGCGATGTCCGCTTCACTGGCCTGATCACTCTTCTTCGTCCCCAGTACCTTTCTGATCTCCTGTCCCCAGCCCTGGCCAGGCAGTTCACAGGACACCCTGGCAACTGATGCCCCTATTGAAAGAGGGCAGACTGTCTCTCTGAGTGTTATCAGCAGTCGACAGGCCTTCAGACCTACAGGCCTATCGCAGTCAACCAGACCACTCAACAACGCTGAGATGGCTCCCTGCTCGACCAGATTGTTCAATGCTCCGGTCAAATCAGACTCCCCACCCTCTGTGAGTGCACCAGAGTGTGTGTGAAGCGTGTAGGCCTGGTCAGAAACTACAGCATAGGGATGCGGTAAAGCACGACGTGCGTCTGAGCCCTTCCTGTAACCACGTTGACCTAAAAAGGCTTCATCCAGCAGCAGCTCAGCCAGCTCCAGCGTGTGAACTTTGACCTCCCAGTCCAGATCTGCACTGCCCTGTGAAAGGGCGGAGCGTACGCACTGCATCAGGAGAGAGGATGACGATGGGGGAGAGTGTGAGGAGCGTGAAGAAAACCAGGAGATGAAGTATCGTACGACAGCCCTCCTGGCGAATCCCTCTGTGTCCTGGGACAGGATTTCAAGGAGCCGGCTCACTATTTCAGTCTGGAAGGACACAGAAGTAAATTAAAGCCAAGTTTACAGTTATACTGCAGCCATCTGAAAACATTGTACCTCCTTGTTTTTATTTTTACACTATTGATAGAAGGACCAAAATCTGATACAGTATCCTTCACCACAGCAACTTCTTACCTGTAGTCTTGTGCCAAAATGTAAAACAATTTCTGCCTACCTCCTCCAGAGCGAGTGCTGCCCCCTGCTGCCAGCTGTGTGCCAGTGTCTTTGCCAGTGCAGAGACGGCGCTGGCTCTCACATAACTCTCTGTGTCCTGCAGTGCCTCCTTCAGGAGAGGAGTTGTACAGCTGCCGCCCAGCAGAGCCTCAGACGCGTCACACACCTCCTCATTGGCTGACTTCAGCAAGACACGCACGCCTGCCAGGTGACCCAGAAACTCCACCGTCGAGTCTCTCACCTCCCAACGCATGTCACACACACGTTTCTCCACTACCTCGACAAGATCTAATAGGGATACACATATCGCATGCCACACTCATTCATTTGATTCATCAGGCAGGAGAGTATTTATGAGCTTTAACGAAGAGACTGCTGGTGAACGTTACCTTGTCTGAGCTGGTCTGTCATAAAGGAGAGGTCTGTGCACATACTTATCCATTTTACTAAGGCCTGGTAAGACTTGTGCAGTACCTAAGAAATATGGGAAACATTTCACTGTTATAATATATCTTGAGATAAATATTTTAAAGATCTAAGTAAAGTCTGCAACCCTGTCACTTCACCTCGATGTGACTTCAGCTGATTTATGTCCTCGATTAGTCGTTTATGTCTATGAAATGAAAGCTACAGGAAAAGCTGCTGTAGTAAGTGGACCTTTAGTTAAGATTATTTTGTCATACTACTGCTCAGCTCCAAAATACTTTGCCTCTATACATGAGATAATGCGTGGAAGTGGTATAAAAAAGAAACTTCTAATCACATTATGTGGAGTAGAAGTTTTTGAAATGCTCTAAAATAACAATAAAGAGTTAATTAACTGAAATATTAATTTTTCTTGTAATATTATAACTTTATTATGTTAAATATAAAGTTTTATATTTAATTATGAATTTATGAATCTCTTTAAAACATGTAGGATGAGAAAATCAGTGTCTTCTTCTAAGTCACTGCCCCCCCCACTAACTTTTCACTACCTAGAAAGTCAGTGACAAAAAACAAACAACGAAAGTTGTATCAAAGTGTGCATAGACAGGAACAACTTACAGTTGGGTCAGAATCAGGACTGTTCAGATATTGTGTCAGAACTGTGAACACTTCACTGATCTTCTCCTTTGCTCCTGAAACACACATGTTGGAGGATACATGCTAAATTTTTCATCCTCAAAAAACACCTTCTCACACTGAACAAAACATATCATGTTAATACACTGTAGCATTTGTTTTTGTGTCAGTACATAGTATATAGTTTGATTTGACTTGGCCTCTCTGTACAGAGAAAATGACTTACGATATTCTGTACTATTTTACTGTTATATTGCGAAGCTCCATTTAATTCTGTTGGCACTGTGGCTGTCTTTCCAATAATGTTTCCCATCAAGCTGAAGTAAAATAAGTTAAGAAAGAAAAGAAAATCTTGTTCCCTGTTTCAATCATCCCACACATACACTGTTTTACCTGGGCTGCTGCTGAGAGCTGTCAGAGCCTCTAGAGCACATTTCTGAACTTTGCCACTGCCGATTACATTCCTGCAGACCTCACTACAACCAGTGGATGAGGAGGAAGAGACGCCACTGCAGATCCTTAACAGTGACAGAACTGCAGTGATAATTAAAGCTGAAGAACAGGGGAGGACACCAGAAGGCTGATGGAGAGAGAGAAAGAGAGACACTCATGTTAGTCTGCTTCACACAAAAATACAGTCCATTTCCTTTCCTCTGTTTTCTGTTGTCCTTATCGCCTCACCTTGAGTGCGATCTGCGGTGTGTTGGTCAGACAGACGCAGATCACAGAGACGCAGGAGGATTTACTCTTCAGCTGCTCTATCATTGAAAACCAATCCTCGCCTGCTGCAGGAACGGAAATATATGTAGTTATAAAGATCCTAAATAACAGGCTGTTTTCTTTTTATGTGTGTATAATGTGTGTGTGTTTTACCAGTGGTGTTTGTGCCCAGTAGAGTCTGACCAGTTATAATGTCAAGGGGTAGCAGCAATATTCTCACAGTCCAGGCTGTGTGGACAGCATCACTGGACCAAAACACAGGGAAAAAAAGGAAACAGCACCGATGAGACCTGGTAAAGAAATACTGGTTTTCTTAAAATGTGAGAATATATAACTTCTACAAACTGAGCTTGAACTGCTGACGGTGAAACCACAATCTGTATAAGAGTGTGAACCCGTGCTGCTAACACATGCTTACTGGTGCCGACTTCTGCGAAGAAAAGCAGCTGCAGCATGAATGAGGTCAGCAGGTTTGTTAATGTTCAACATGGATGACAGAAGACGGCTGACGCGTTGGTCTGGGACACGTTCATCAGTGCCGGAGCTGCTGAAGACAAACATGGACATTACTTTAACACTAATTGATTCATTGCATAATCGTTTCAGCTCTATGCTATTATCACAGCGCCCACGTACAGCATACTCAAAACACCAAAGCAAATTCCTTGTATGTGTAAACCTACTTAGCAATAAAGCTGATTCTGATTCTGATCCTGTCTGTAAACCGTTTGTGTTTCTAAGAGAGAGCCGATCTACCTGTATGCAGCCAGAATGACGTCCATCAGAGGCAGTGTGAGTACACTGCAGCCTGCTGTCACCAGCTCCTCCAGAGAATCTGTGACTGTCTGAAGCAGCTTGTCCCGGAGAGGAGGCCTGGCCTGGGCCAGGAGCAGGGCCAACAGTTTGAGGATCTGCAGACTCTGATGTAGCTGTCTGTTTCCTTTGGGAACTAGCGACTCCTTGAGGTACTCTGTGATCGTCTCAACAACAGCAGTGTACTGTGTGCTGGTTCCCAAGTCTGTGATGGCGGTACGTGTCCTACCGTCTTCTTCTTCTTCTTTCTCATCTATGGCGTTATATCCTGCAGATGAGACTGGTTGAAAGAAGAGCAGGATGTGGGCGAGCATCTGATTGGCAGCCGAGGCAACGAATAGACTTGAGTCTGTCTGGAGTTGTAGGAGCGGTTCAATGAAATCTGGGGAGTGAGGAAAACAGATTTCAGTTATGAAGTGGTAAAATCTTAGTTTTTGTTCCTAACTATCACCTGCCTTCCACTCATCAAGTTGTTTTTTTATAATATACAACATATTAGGAGAGATGGTCTTGTTTCCCACATGAAGCGTCACCTGATTGTACAAAAAAACTGAGAGCCTTAGGGCACTGCAGCAAGTTCTTTAAGCCGTGGATCCAGCCAATACGTAAACAGGGATCCTCCCAGAGTCCTGCGTCTTGCCAGTGTTGAAGGTTAAAGACCTGCTCCAGAAGAGAGCATTCCTACAGGGGGGACATCACCAAAATCAGGAATAGTTTGGAACAGCTTTTTAGTACAAAAGTACAAGGTGTCATTAACGCTACCTGAAGCTTTATGAAGCCGTCCTCGGTGGCAGCCAGTAAGCCAGTGAGTTTGAGAGCGAAGGATAGGACACTGGGGTCTAAAGCGGTGCTGTGACCCACAGTGGATATGAATTCAAGCAGACATGGACAGGCCTTCAGCAGAGATCCCTCTTCATCAGGAGAAAGGTTGAACATTAGACAGTGGTACTGCCATAACATTAATCTAGCAATCCACACCTGGAAAAACCCTCAAGGGAGATTAAATATTGTATTTAACAGTGTCGTGTATTAATTGACCACATATGTATATATTTCAGGTTCTTGTCTCAGACATCTTCTGATAACCGTACAACCAATGCTGTAAAGCGCATTGCAGAGCAATGCGCTTTACAGACAAGGAAGTATATTTTTAGATCCAGCGGGATGTTTTAGACAGCCATCCAATCAGTCCAGCCTTGCACTCTCAAAGTCAGGAAGATATGTTCCTCACATAACTCCTAACCTGAAGGTATTTTAAGAAGTCCCGTTGTGGGACCATATTTTTCTTGGAGCTGTTGGAAGGATGCAAACGCCTCTGTCAGGTACATTTCGCCAATAGCAGATATTCCCATTTTCCTCCATGTAAGAAAAGCACCATCTGAATTTTACAAACTCTTGTTCGTCTTAGATGTAACAGCATCTTAATAGCATTTGTTCTACCTAATAAAGAAATTGGGAGCCTCTTCCAAAACTGAATGTTATTCTGGTGTTTATCTATCTATCTACTTATAATTTTTGGTAATAACTATCCCTAGGTACGGAAACCTCTCTTTTTATGTTAAGGGGGAGCTGATTAAGCCATTTATGATTGATAACCCAAATTGGCATGAGCTTGCTCTTACCCCATTTAACTCCCGTTAGTACACATGACAGCTTAATTTTTAAACATACATTTATTTAGGAACATTCACCATGTAAGTGTTATATGAAGACAAATCATTAAAAGGTATCAAAAGACACAGGGCCCCTCCCCTACACAATGCCTCAAACCATTGGTCTATTGGCAAGCAACTTGAATGTGTCACTTTGGGCTCTGGGAATTATTCTGTGATATTTTATAGACAAAACAATGAATCGATGATTCAATAAAATAATCCTTATTTAAGTTTACATGGTGCACATTCCCAAACACAGGGGGAAGTAACCAGAATACCACAAATTAAATGCCACACCGTGAACCTTGAGCCTTTGCCCAGTTTGTAATCCAGCCACCCAGTTACCTGGGTGTAAAGCTCTACTTTACGTGACAGATAAACAAACCAGATTAAATCCCACCAAGTTCAGTACTAACCAGCCTTGGTGATCCCTGTGAACCAGTCCAACAGTTTCTCCAGGCTGGTGTCATCGGGCAGAGACCTCCCCGAGTCAGCCAACACCTCACACACACTGGGCAGCAGCGATACACACTCTCTGTCCATGGTACTAACGTGTATATGTGACTTCAGGATACATAACAGTAGACAGGTCACAAATGACTTCACAGCTAAATAGTTACATCTAAGCACACATAACTAACGCCGACTCGCGTATCTGGAATCATAGCTAGAAGCTAAGTTATGTAGTATTGAGATAAATGGCACAGCTAGCTAAAATAACAGCATGTAGTTTTTCTCGCGGGAAATAGTTTCGGATCTACCGGTGCGTGACTTTCCTCTTTACTTCTATGTAACGTTTGAGCATCGTAACAAGGACATCTGCGCTGCTTACTGCTCCTTAAACGTATGGATAGGTTAAATGACATTAGCAGGCCTCACATACTGCCGATCCTTCTCTTTTGCAACTTTAATTTCCCCCCGCAGCGGGTTCATGGCCGTATTGCGTTCGAACAAGTTCCGGTGTTGCGTTTCCGTCTCATCGTCCATTTTCGCGTACTCGCACATGGTACCGCACCGGCCGAGGACCGTCAGCCTCTTTAATCTTGGGGATTTTACTCAGTTGTGTTGAGAAATCCGTCTCGTTCTCCTGATAAATGCAAGATACGGTGGATATGGTGGACGACCCCGATTATGAAGAGGAGGAGCCCTCCTTCAGCGACCCGGAGGACTTCGAAGATGACGTCGATGATGAGGGTGAGGGGCAGCAGGAAAACACCCGGCTTTTTGGCCTGTTGCTAACTGTTCGCTAAGAGCTGTGCTGTGATATTATGAATGCTACAAAGCTAGCTAGCTGATAGCTAGTTTGCGACTTAGCCTTCCGGACCTCAGTGACTAAATCTTGAGGTCTGATTACCAGGATTTAAACAGATACATCAGCATTTTCCTTAACCATAACTCTAACCACCACATTGTCGAACATAAACCCACGTTATGACAGTTTAATTTCCCGCCCATTGAAGCCTCACCCAGTCCCCAGACAACCACTCACTGTGGCCTTGTCACTGTCATCCGGAGTATTGAAACAGGGCCGAAGCTGATAAATGACTAACGTTTTTGTTAAAGTTAGCTGTCTGAATGAATAATGAAGGCGAGGGCCACTACTGCGAAGCTGCAGTATGGTTTGCATGAAGCAGCTGCTAATATTAAAGTTAGCTTTCACATCAGTGTCACGTTAACCCTAACCCGTTGTTAAGGGGAGTTTGGTCCATAATGTCCCTGCAATTATAACAAAACATTGAAACTCCAGCTTATGAGGACGCTTTGAAGCTGTTTTATAGCATTGCTCTGCAAGACAGACTCCAGGGCTTTTCTGGAAGGTCCTCAGCAAACTGCCAGTCTTTTAGGTCACCTAACGTTAGCTGAAATGAATGAATTCTAGTACAACTAGCATGCAGTCAGATCTCCCTACGTGAAGTGTATAAAGTTTTTATTTTTACACTGTTTCAGAGGTGTGTATTCAACTGTATGATTAGTTTGGAGGCTGTAGTCTGTGGCTGAACTGCATTGCCTCACTCAAGGCAGTTTTAATTATTTTGTCCACCCCATTTATATCCATGAGGGTAGACTAAACAGTAGAATCATCTCTCAGTACAGAGTAATACAATTATATGGCACCACAAACTACGGCCTCCAAAATAATGTAAAGTTTGATCAACACGTCTCTAACATTAGGTTTTTAACAAAGAGTAATTAGTGTACTTTTTAAAAGTTTGATAATTCAGGTTATTAATTACTATAGTCACAGTGTACCACCTTTTACGATGGCAATAGATAGATAAGATAATGTTACTGTTTCCCTCTATGATCTTCCCACCCCTCTTTCTCTTCAGAGCTGCTCGGTGACCTCCTGAGGGAGAAGCCCCAGGAGGCTGACGGCATAGACTCGGTGGTGGTGGTGGACAACGTTCCTCAGGTGGGCCCAGAGCGTTTGGAGAAACTAAAGAACGTCATACACAAGATTTTCTCCAAGTTTGGCAAGATCACCACTGAGTTCTATCCAGACGCCGATGGCTTGACCAAAGGGTATGCGTTTTGCCCTCTACTCAGTTGTGGCAGTATATTGCTTTAATGTTTAATTTAATGTTTTTTAAAAACGACCCATATCTCACACAGGTACATCTTCTTGGAGTATGCTGCTCCTACCCAGGCCCTGGAGGCAGTAAAGAACGCAGATGGATACAAACTCGACAAACAACACACATTCAGGGTCAACCTTTTCACTGACTTTGACAAGTAAGTGTGCCGTGTCTGATTAAGAAATGCAGCAGCTGTGAGATAAATGTGAGACAAGTGACTTATGTTAATTCTGTTTGTTTGTTTTCCCAGGTACATGAACATCAGTGATGAGTGGGAAACACCTGAGAAGCAGCCTTTCAAAGATTTTGTGAGTGTATTTATTTAACAACAAATACAACTTTTTACTATTAATCATTATATTATTAAGTATTAATTACTTGGGGTTTTTTGTACTCTTTCAATTTAGCAAAAATTAGTGGTTTTGCGCTTATGTAACCTTATACAATGGCCAGCAAATATCAACAGAACAATGTGCCAAGTGCAGTTTGATCCACTGACTCTGTATGTCCGTCTCTTCAGGGAAATATGCGCCATTGGATTGAGGACTCAGACTGTCGTGACCAGTACAGTGTGATCTACGAAGCTGGAGAGAGGACTGCCATTTTCAATAACGATGCTAAGGAACCAATCATATCTGAAGAGAGAGCAGTAAGTAGAAATAATACGGTGCTAATACGGTCGTATTAAATGTAATTCAACAGTAGTGGGATTCAGACTAATAAGGTTTTTGTGTCATGATACAGCGCTGGACAGAGACGTACGTGCGCTGGTCTCCTAAAGGCACATACCTCGCTACCTTCCACCAACGTGGCATTGCATTGTGGGGCGGCGAGAAGTTCAAGCAGATTCAGAGGTTCAGCCATCAGGGTGTGTCCCTCATCGACTTCTCACCATGCGAGAGGTAATCAGCGTTTCTGTGTAGCAGTACTAATTGACCCTTTCATAGCATTAGTCATTTACATGTATAGATGTGTTTTAACGAGTGCCAAATCCGCATGCAGCTGCATCAGTTTGCAAAATTCTAGAAAGAAAATAAAATTTTTTAAAAGACTTACAATAAACTAGGGATGTCCCGATCAAGTGTTTTGGGCCCACAATGGGTATCTGCCGATACAGAGTGCGATACTTTTAGTTACCTAAATGTTGATTAAATATCTCTCTGACACACTCAAATGTGCACACCTGTCACACCTTATTTTTCACAAGCTACTTGATCCAATACTGAAGATCCTGGTTCAAAAATTTATTGAAACTAATGAGCTTAAATGGATATTAATGAATTAATAATGATGATGGATAATGTTGGTTGAACGGTGCAGTTTCTGAGCTGTCTGAAGCTCCATGTGTGGTTGTGATGCCTTCCAGATATGTGGTGACCTTTAGTCCACTGATGGACACCAAAGAGGACCCACAGGCCATCATCATCTGGGACATTCTGACCGGACATAAGAAGAGAGGTTTCCACTGCGAGAGCTCTGCACACTGGCCCATATTCAAGTCAGTGCTCTATGCTTGTTTGTCTTTTTTTTTTTTTTTTTTTTCTCCTCCCCCCTCTCTCTCTCATTGTCAAAATCTCATATACTTTCATGTTGTTTTCATTTGTTGCTCCTGCCGTGACTGAATATATTATAATGGAACATATTTGTTCTTTCTCAGATGGAGCCACGATGGGAAGTTCTTTGCCAGGATGACGACAGACACGCTGAGCATCTATGAGACTCCAGTAAGTGGACTTACCCCATTTAATTGTACTTAAAGTGTGCAAGTGACATTAAAGACATGTTTCTGGTTTCAGTCTATGGGCTTGCTTGACAAGAAGAGTCTCAAGATCACCGGTATCAAGTAAGAGTCCTTGATAATACTTTTATGATATGTTTCTTATAATCACATGGTTTAAATTGTGTAGATAATATTGACAATCTGTATCTACAGGGACTTCTCATGGTCTCCTGGTGACAACATCATAGCATTCTGGGTACCCGAGGACAAAGATATTCCAGCCAGGGTGACTCTGATGCAGATGCCTTCTCGTCATGAGATCCGTGTCCGCAACCTCTTCAATGTTGTAGACTGCAAACTGCACTGGCAGAGAAATGGAGATTACCTGTGCGTGAAAGTGGACAGGACTCCTAAAGGAACACAGGTACACATGTGGAGAGACAGAGGGTGAAGCAGCTGAGCCCTCACTGGTAAAAAAAACAAACAAACAAAAAAAAACATGCTAAATTTATTTCTGAATCCTTCTCAGGGTGTGGTCACCAACTTTGAAATCTTCCGCATGAGAGAGAAGCAGGTTCCTGTTGATGTGGTGGAGATGAAAGGTAAGAACGTAATAAACACACAAAGGTAACTGTGATTGTTTCCCATAGGAGAAGAAAATCCTGATCCTTTTTTTGTTGTTTCTGTTTTCACAGAAGGCATCATAGCATTTGCATGGGAGCCTAACGGTAGCAAGTTTGCTGTTCTCCATGGAGAGGCTCCCAGAATCAACGTCTCCTTCTATCATGTCAAAAACAACGGCAAGATTGAGCTCATAAGTGAGTAAATTGGACGGATGCACTAACTGCCCTACTGTTGCACTGTCTAGGACACCCTGTAAACCTCCACTGAATGTGACACATTTTTTTCTACAGAGATGTTTGACAAGCAGCAGGCCAACAGCATCTTCTGGAGCCCCCAGGGACAGTTTTTGGTTCTGGCTGGACTCAGGAGGTCAGTTAAAGCTCTGTGTGTGTGATTGTATTTGTGTGAGTGACAGACACAAGCCACTGATGACAAACTAAACAACTTTTCTGATACCTCTTATGAGAGCAAACGCTCCTGATTCTAACTCTGATCTGAGGCTCACAGTATCATATATTTGAACTTCTTATAAATGTCATTGTGTGTGTGTGTGTGTAAATATTGTCTTTTCTGTGTGTGTCCGCAGCATGAATGGAGCTCTTGCCTTTGTAGACACGTCGGACTGCACCATGATGAACATAGCAGAGCACTACATGGCCTCTGACGTAGAGTGGGACCCTACCGGACGCTATGTCGTCACCTCAGTCTCCTGGTGGAGCCACAAGGTACATACTCCTTTCCTGCCAGACCAATTCACTGTGGATGGGCGGGAATTCATACTGAACTTACACTCACATAACCTTTTTTCCACTTTTTGATGTGTGTGTCTAGGTGGACAATGCTTACTGGCTGTGGACGTTCCAAGGCCGCCTTCTTCAGAAGAACAACAAGGACCGCTTCTGTCAGCTGCTCTGGAGACCCAGACCTCCCACTCTGCTCAGCGCAGACGAGATCAAGGTGTGTGTGTGTGTGTGTGTGTGTGTGTGTGTGTGTGTGTGTGTGTGTGTGTGGAGCCAGTGATGACGAACTAAATAACTTTTCTGACACCTCGTATGAGAGCTGGACTGCGGCTCCTGATTCTAACTCTGATCTGAGGCTCACGACTACAACATCCTGTGTACTGATGCATCATATACTTGATATTAGGGCTGTGCAATATGACTAAAAATTCATATCCTGATATAGGTAATTTCATGTCCCAATATAGAAGATTTATTGGAAAATTCAGTGAAATATCATGATATCTGTTGGAATTTCCAAAAGATATCATGATATTTCTCTGCCTCATAGAGGTGGGGTAACTTGTGCGATTCTGGAGATATACAAATACCATTACCATACCACTATATTGCACAGCCCTACTTGATATTGTATCTGTCATACTTTTTGTTTTGTGGGAGTGGAACCTTCCTTAACCATAAAATCTCTTTGTGTCTTTCAGATGATCAAGAAGGATCTTAAAAAATATTCAAAGATCTTTGAGCAGAAGGATCGTCTGAGCCAGTCCAAGGCCTCTAAGGTTTGACCCGGTCATTCCTTTAACTGGTCCGAGTTGTTAACATATTATCTATACTATGCTGTCTTCCATTTTATTTTGTAGAGCTTGATGAAGATGGTGCTCTTACAACTATTTGGGCCCTTTCTGTATTTTCTGCACCGTCAGTAACCGGTTAAAACTGTGTTAACGTACAGTATAAGTATCTGTATTGAAGCATTTGTCCTTTTTTTGCCAGTTGTCCTCAGGCTAAACAGATGTTAAGTTGTGATTCATTAATGTGTGTCTTGTTTAAAAGCTCTCAAAATGTCTTAGCATGTTTTTAGATTCCATGCTAGAGACAAACCTACCATTTACTGAGCCCTCTTTCTGCTTTAGATATATGAGGAATGAGAGGGATAAGAACTGTTTACAATCCCAAACATCATTCTCTTTTATGAATCTGAACGTTCTGTGTTTGTGAGTAGGCGCTGGTGGACAAGCGCAGGTCCATGATGGAGGAGTACCGTCGCTACAGGGAGACGGCACAACAGATCTACCAGGAACAGAAGAGCATCCGCCTCGAGCTCAGAGGAGGTGGGACCTCTCTCACTTTCTACTCTCACACACCCTCCGTAGTCATTACGTTTCATGACTGACATTTATTTCTGTCTTCCAGGAGTGGACACTGATGAGCTGGACAGCAACGTGGAGGACTGGGAGGAGGAGACCATTGAGTTTTTTATCAACGAAGAAATCATTCCACTAGGAGATCTGTAGTCCCCTACGCAGGTAAAACAGTTTGATATGTCCAACACAACATTTAGATTTATTGGAAACGCTTTATTTCTAAATGACAAATGTCAACAATGCCTTTCAGTAAAAATGTCATCCATCACTTTGGGTTACCCAGAGTCCAAGTTGTCTGCAGTTTTCATGGACTATTTATTCAGTGGAAAACTGATGCATTTCGTAACTTCTGTGTGCCAGCTCTTTCATTCCTTGTGCAGCTGCTGAATTTGATGAATGGCAGTACTTATGTGTACTCCAAAAAAAAAAAACATGGGAGACATTTTGTCACATTCCTGCATCTGCCATGTATAATGAATGGCGCTTTTAGGGTTAGCAACCACTGCTGGTGTATTATTGCCTGTTTTCCTTCCTGGTAAATGATCCAAAATAGGAATACACACTGACATACTCTATTTAACTTGTTGTTCTCTCTCTATCACTCTGTCAGTCCATCCGTTTTTGTGTGGAAGGAGGAGAGAGGAGCTGTGTCATTGATTGGAGAAGGACGACGACCACGAATCTTGGGGTTCATGATCACAAGCCTCAACATTCAACTTTAGTGACATCATCAAAGCACGCCTTGCGGATCAGCAGCCACATCGAGGGACTAGAGAGAGTACTTTATATTGAATATTTTCTCTGTCTCTCACCATCATCCGCCCCTTTTTTTTTCTCTGTGGAACTTGATATTTAGTAATACTTCCTCCTTTTTTTTTCTCTATTCGGTAAATTGGAGATACTCACTGTCTAATCTCAGCCCCGTCTCTTATTGGACGTTCTTCCTGAGGTTGTACATGAACTAGCCTCACCATGCTAGTGTGTTATCACAGGGCAGCACAGAGTGCCATAACAGTGGGGGATGGAGGTCTTGTGACTAAACAAGTAGCCTTGTTACTAAATGTGCTGATGTGGCGCTATAGTGGCCTGTATCCTCCTCCTTTCAGACTATGCTTTCACACAGGGAGGGGGTGCGCAGCAGGATTAACTTTAAATAAACATTCAAACACAATACTACCTCGCTGTGTCTTAGTGTTTGGTTATTATAGAGTGAGTCATCTGTTCTCTAGTCATTATCAACGGTAGAGCTAAAATACTGTACAAAGTTAGGGATAATAATAATAATGATCTTTATTTGTAGAGCACTTTTCAAAAACAAGTTACAAAGTGCTTTAACAAGTGTAAAGACAATAATACCCAAAAGACAATAATACAAAAACAATACAAGATAAAAGCAAGAAAACATTGAAAAGACTAAAATACACGTTTAAGATAAATATAAAATAAGTAAAATACAATAAAATAAAAGGGATAAAATAAAGTCAAATAAGATCGGGAAAGGCTCTCTTATAAAAGTATGTTTTAAGAAGGGACTTAAAAGAGTTCACTGTCTCAGCCGACCTGATTTCCTCGGGCAGGCTGTTCCAGAGCCTCGGGGCCCTGACAGCAAACGCTCTGTCCCCTTTAGTTTTCAGTCGAGACTCTGGAACAGACAACAGACCTCTGCCCGAGGATCTCAAGGTACGTGCTGGTGTGTATGGGACTAAAAGGTCAGAAATATAACAAGGCGAGAGGCCATGAAGAGCTTTAAATGTGATCAATACAATTTTAAAGTCAATTATAAAACATACTGGGAGCCAGTGTAATGAAGCTAAAATAGGAGTAATGTGGTCATATTTCTTTGTTCTGGTTAAAAGCCTGGCAGCTGAGTTCTGGACAGTTTGGAGTCAATCAGTAGATTTTTGGGTTAAACAAGTGAAAAGGCTGTTGCAATAATGAAGGCGTGTAAAATGGTCTCGGTGTCCTTAAAAGTTAACATAGATCGAATTTTTGCTATATTTCTAAGTTGATAAAAACATGATTGAACAAGCTTTGTGGTGTGTTGCTCGAAATTTAAATTACTATCAAACCAGACAGGTTCTTTGTAAAAGGCTTAATGTGATTTACTAGGGAACCAGCAGATGGCAGTATTTGATTTGCCATCTGCTGGGACCCAATGACCAGGATTTCTGTTTTGTCTGAGTTCAGTTGGAGGAAATTATTTGACATCCATTTTTTAACTTCACAAAGGCAGTTGTTAAGTGAACTCAGCATTACAGGGTCTGTGGATCTGACGGGCAAGTATATTTGTGGGTCATCATCAGCATAAATATG
>NC_060153.1:4453699-4485805 GCF_021292245.1 Micropterus dolomieu | reverse complement strand
AGTTGTTAAGTGAACTCAGCATTCCAGGGTTTGTGGATCTGACGGGCAAGTATATTTGTGTGTCATCAGCATAAATATGAAAAGAAATGCTATGTTTATGGATAATATGTCCAAGGGGAAGCAGATACAAGGAAAACAAAATGGGTCCTCACACCGACCCCTGAGGCACACCATATTTAACTGGACAGAATGAAGAGACATAGTTGTTTACAGACACGCAAAACTTCCTATTTGACAGGTAGGACGAAAACCATTCTATGGCAGTACCAGAGATCCCCACCCAGTGCCTCAGTCTGTCTAACATGATGTTGTGATCAATGGTGTCAAAAGCAGCGCTAAGGTCCAGGAGTACAAGGACTGAGCACATGCCTTCATCAGCAGACATTAAAAGGTCATTGGTGACTTTAAGCAGGGCAGTCTCAGTGCTGTGGTACTTTGTGAAACCAGACTGAAACTTTTCAAATATTTTGTTATTTTCCAGTACAGTGAGCAGCTGTTTGGACAATTCTTTCTAGAATCTTTGCAATAAAAGGCAGTTTTGAAATTGGTCTAACATTTTGATGGAGGGAGGGATCTAAACCAGGTTTCTTAAAAAGTGGGTTCACGCAAGTCGTTTTAAAATAATCAGGGACACAAACAGTAGATAGGGAGCTGTTAAAAACAGAGATCAAATGGGGCCCAACAGAATCCATTACTTTCAGTAAAAACTTAAAGTATTACATCAAGTGGGCTGGAGGACACTCTCATTTGTGATACTGTTTTTAAAAGCTCAGACAAGTCGATGGGATAAAACTGGTTAAAACTCTCTTGTTGCTGGTGAGGAACCTCTGAGTAAGAGGCAGTGGGGGTAATAGAGGCTCTGATTGACACCACCTTATTGGTAAAACAAGATAAAAACAATTCAGTCATTACTTCCAGCTGAGGCACAAGGAGGGGTTGGGTTTACCAGCTGATCCACAGTCTTAAACAGAAACCTGGGATTTTGTTTATGTGTAGTAATGAGTTCAGAAAAATAGTGTGTTCTCGCATCCTTAACCATTTTATTGTAGTTAATTAATAAATCCTTCAGACTGAGGTAATGGACTTGGAGACTGGATTTTTTCCATCTGCGCTCTGCTTTCCTGCATTCCCTTTTTAGGCTGCGAATGCTGTCATTTATCCAGGGTTGTAGACGCAGGCCTAACCTTTAGAGGAGCAGTAATATTTAGTGACGACAAGCAGATATGATTGAAGTGATTGACCAGATTGTTGGTGTTGGAATCAGACAGGTGTTGGCTTTGGCTCTGAAAGAATGCGCAAAACTTTGAAACACTTTGTTCATTAAAGATGCGAGAACACACGGAGCTTGGTGAGGCAGCATGAGTAACAGGCGAATTGCAGCTAAAAACAATACATCTGTGGTCAGATATGGTCATGTCCACTAATTCCACAGAGGAAATGCTGACACCCAGGGTAAAAACCAAGTCCAGTGTATGACCACGGTTATGTGTTTGCCCTTTGACATGTTGTTTGAAGTTAAAAGAAGTGGCCATATTTAAGAAGTTAGTTGCATTAACATTGTTGGGGTCATCAACATGAATATTAAAATCGCCACAAAGAACAACTCTGTCATAATTTAAAACTAGTAGATAAAAATCCTCCAGGCGGTTTTGGGGGGCGATAAATTATAACAAATATGATAGGTTGCAGCCCTCCAACTTTAAGAGTGAGAACTTCAAAGGAGTTAAATTCATCACAGCGTACTTGATGACATTTTAAATTTTTCCTATACATGCTCACTAGCCCACCACCACGACCACTGACCCTCGGTTGACTAAAACAATCATATTGAGGCGGAAACAGTTCAGCTAGCTGGCTATAGTCATTCATTTGCAACCAGGATTAAGTTAAAAACAAAATTGTCCTAATCCTTAAGAGATTATTAATATTTCTGTGTGGGATGTGCACGGTTTACTGGTCTATGCGTGATGATGACAGGAATAGAAGTCTGTGGAACAGCGCTGGGAGCAGACGGCTTTTCATGCCAGCAGGTGGAGACAGTTGTTAGTGGCAGTGAGGCAGAGATCTGTTCAGTGAGCGGTGGTGTGTCCAGGTGTGCTTCATGAATGATTAGTTATTCACGTAAGTCATGTGTGGACCGCACCACATGCTGTATGTGCGCAGCTAACATTTCTGAGCCCCGTTTGTTTGGGTGAAGTCCGTCTGTCTTAAAAAGAGACGTTCTTTGCCAGAAAATATTAAAGTTATCGACATAACACACACCGTGAGCCCTGCAGGCGGACTGGAGCCAGTCGTGGAGGCCAAGGAGTTTACTGAAGCGGCCAGCACCGCGACCGACTGTGGGAATGGGACCAGAGATAAAAACGGACTTTCCTCAGTCCGTGCGGACTGAGGATGGAGTGTGTGAGCTGCCGAGTGTTGTGTTGGAGCAGCAGTAACAGACCTGAGAGAAGGGCTACCCGACGGTGCAGGTAGAGACGGCCTCTGGAGCGTCTGAGCACAGCCTCCTTCAGGATGGTAGTTTGCTTTTTTCCTGAGTTAATCGCTCAGTTGATTGACAGAAGGTTAATCACCAACTATTTTGATAATCAGTTAATTTAGTTTTAATTTATCGAACATTTTCAGGTCCAAGCCTCTCAAATGGGAGGACTTGCTGTATTATACTGTTTTACATCACTTTAAACTGAATATTGGACTGTTTGGACAAAAGCAATTGTAAGACATCAACTGCACCTCTAGGTAACTCATTCACATTTTATTCATTAATCAAAAAAATCGATAGGTTATTTTCCAGCAAAGGTATTTGCTAGTTGCAGCTCTTTATACAGTTCTGAACACACCCATTATCCATCCAGTAGTTGATAACTGCCACATTGACAGGAGGTCAGAGATGCATGTGTTTGATAAATTACGTGTGTGTGTGTGTGTATAGATGCATCTATTAAGCATACTGGACCACCTGTGTTATCTACATACATAAGTGGAAAAATGCTAACGTGTTCTAACAGCTGAAACTCAGTTTGACGTGATTCTTTGTCACATCGGTCATTTATCATTTAATCAGAATTAAGCAGATTGTAATTGCTGAAACATTACTGCTCTTTGATTCTGCTGTGGCTAATGGCACATTTCAGTGTTCCTCAACTGGCCAAAGTTTTCCATTCGTTCCGCACAATCACGGAAAAATAGTCTATTGCAATATGTACATAGTTGCTGTGAGTCTGTGGCGAAATTCGCGGGGAAATGCACTAGGTATTAAGTAGGTAAGTTCTAATGCAAACCGATCATTTCCTCCTGCTGCAGCTTCACACTCAAATCATTTACCCGGTTAAACACGAGCTGACATTTATTATGAAGTAGTCTCAGGAAATACGGTGTGTTTGTCATTGAGATTAACCTTCTGTCCTTCAGAAAAATGTCTACAAAACAAGACAACGGTCATTTTTTTGACAGCGGATGAGTTTGAAATATATCTGGCAAAATATCAATAGGACAGTCATGAGCAGTCACAGTGAGCTGTTTGATGAAGAGCTGCTGGCGACAGGCTGAACACCAACTTCTCAGCAAGGTAACCAAGTCCTTTCACTTTCACTGTTGTGTTGCACAAAATCAGATAACCATTGCTCACAGAATGATGGGAAAAGGTAAATTATTGCCTAACTACTTTATTAAAACGATTAACAAATAGTTTTGTAGCTCCCAGAATTCAGTGACCTGTAGTATTATTAAACTGCACTTGCTGTTACCTCCAGTAATAGGTGTCAATGATAGCGTCAAAACCCGGTTAGAGACCGTTATTTATCAGAGATGGGGGGTGGCTGAGGTGTGACTTTTTCAGAACTACACATTTTCCCTTTTGCCTCCCTGAGTGAAAAATGCATGACCCTCCCTCTACCATAAATGACCAAACAGCTGGCACTGGAGAAAGTAAAAAGCAAAGGCTGACCTTGTGACTCTTAAAATCTACCAGCCCAACTTACTGTGTCCTCTACTACTGCAAAAGTTACCATGATAATTCCAGCTCTGAAACAAAAATAAGACTCTAACTTGGGTGTGGGAGATAAGTTTACTATTAGCATTCAGCAATTACTTTTCTGGAATTACAGATTTAAACCTTTTAACCATCACTCCTCAGTGAGGTCTGAGTGCATTTTCAAGTTAAAGATCTAGTCTGTTCACACAGTGATATAGGCTAATAAAAATAACATCAGATTTGTTCAAATTGGCCTATGTAAAGTCTGCTTAGAAATATTCTGTAGTTTCAAAATGTAGTTTAGGACCCCTGATGTGTTCTGTATGTAATACATCCTAGTCAGTTTATCTAAAAACTTTCACACTTGTGTTCTGTCATTTGCTTATCTACAGTATAAACCTTTTGTTATTTGGAACAAATCACTTCTCATAAACAGGATATGAAAAAGATTAACAGAAACTGCAGTCAGTAGCACATCTGTGTGGGTTCAGCTTAATCTCAGCTGCTGACACATTGTCCAGCTGCTACTAGAGGTCACCGGATCTGAGTTAGTGCTTGAGGGGAAATGTCTTTCTGCTCAGGTGATTTTAATATTTCTATCTTTCCCCATAGTAAGAAATATTTATAAGTCAACCTCCCTCGCTGCTTCACATATACTGTGTAATTTGTGGCCCTAAATATTTTATGCAGCCGAAATCACGGGGTTCTCAGTATTCTTCTGCACAGCTGGCCTGTCATTAAAGTGAAAGTCTTGCTGAAGTTTCAGCATACATTTATTAAGCCTACCATGACTCACAAGTTGTTTAATCTGCTTTTGGAAAATAAGGCACAATATTTATTATTTTATAAGACTTTTGTCAGGAAGTTTTCTAGTGGGTTGGCGCAACTAATGTCCATAATCACAGTACAGTTGTGCATTTTATGTTCAACATTGTCATGATAGGGGGAACAGTTAGTTCTTGATGTGCCTGCACCATTTAGGTTCATTAGTCTGCATGGTGAATCTCTAATGGGAATGTGAGGTCACACAGATTGCCAGATCCACTCTCTGTTTGAATATTGACACTATAGGCTGCAGAGATCATTAACCTGATCCAATGTATGTTCACACTCTCTTGCACAGATGTTCACCGTGATGTTTGACAAGGTGAACAGAACAGTTAACTAACAACTTATTTATAGAAGATATTATCAGCCAGTTAAGGACCAGTTTGGTTAGATCATTGTCCAGGCTTTTTATGTACTGCACTGCTTATTAAGGTTATAGCCAGGATTTTAGAAATAGTGAAGTCATCCTTAAAGGTTCCTTAAAACCTCTTCAGAAAGTTTTGATCACAAACCAAAAAGAAGCTCTAAGTTGTTTTTCTTAGGCCTACTATATCTTTTTTTCACTTTTCTGACGAGGGTGGCTTTCCATAGTGTGGTATGTACAGTATATCTTGTACAGATGTGTACTGTGATGTTCAATAAACTGAACAGAACATACAGCTAACAACTAATTTATAGAAGATTATATATACCAGATAGGAACTTGGTGGAAAAGGTTTGTCCCCAAATGTACCTTCATACTTACATGCCATCTGAACCATGACTCAAGATAACACAGCATTATACTCCATCTAAAATCTATGATGAGCCTTTGATTTTAAGAGAAGTTATAAATATTTTCTGGGTAGTTAATAGGGAAGTTAATCACACATTTTTACACAAATATTGATCTTGTCCACACTGAGGGGGGTCAAACTGTAAGTCTGATGGACTCTAGACAAAATGTCATCGCTGAAATGTCTGGCTTTCTTTAGTAGCAGGATCAGTGTAGTCTTAACTTTTAGAACACTGCCGGTGAGCCACCTCGTTCTTTTGATGTGGAGACCACAGCTGCTCACGTCCTTTTCCCATCAGCTCACAGATGTTATAAATACTCATTAAGAGACAGCTCTTGAGTTATATTACAGCCCAGTGCAACAAAAACAAAACTACGAACCTCAACAATAACCAATCAACTGACTCTCTGACACTTAACTGGATGGTAACTGTAAGTAAGGCTATAAATAGTACATATTAGACTTGTTTTCTGCATTTATCGGAGAGTTTGGTGAGATGAATGTCCATCTTTTATATATTGTACTGCTTTTGCCCAGATACCTAAAAGAAAGTCTAAGTTGTTTTATTTAGGCTTACTTAGATTTTTTTAGTTGACTTGTCAGTTATATTTGACCAGGAATAAGATTATGAGGGATTGATGCGGAAGCCTCTCGATTAATTATTGTTATGTTGGCCGAAAAGTCACTCAAATGTAAACATACATGACTCAGAATCTATATGTGTATGTTTTTAAGTAGGCATGGTGACAATACAAATTAAATCTAAATCTTGATGTACTATCTCATCATTTTGAATTAGTTTCTCATAATCCTAATTCAGTATATCATAATTTTGATTAAGTGTCTCATAATTTCGATTAACTAGCCTATTTCTAATGGCTGGCTATCTTAATGATGAGAAAACTTTTTTAGCCTAACATAATTTATCACTTAGCATCTTATAATTTGACGTTGCTCTGTAGCCTGTCTCATATTTTTTATCTCATGACTTTGACTTTCTAATGTTCTTGATTTAGTGGGCTATCATTATTTTGATCGTAGCCCGTCTCTTAATGGTGACTTATATCATAATTTTGACTTTTTGACTTGCCATGAGTATCTTAATTTATAGGCTAATTTATATTATGCATAACTTTTCATCCACCCCCAACCCCATCCCCTTTTCCTGACGGGGATGTGTTTCCAATAGTGTCCTCTCTATTTCCATGCTGTTTATTACAGTGACGTTATTTTTGGTAATTCTGCGGCAGCGCCCTCTGGGGCCGGCCTTAGGTCCCAGGGCTTTGACTCTGAGAACCAGAGAAGGGTTTATGGTTTCATCGTGAATCCTATGGCTGAGTCCGGGCAGTAGCCCGACAGCATGTGCGGTGTGGTAAGTAAAACGGGAGCGTGTGTGAAAGAGTGGGTAGCTGGCTTCCCCCACATCTCGCGAGACTTTATTCTCTAGAGAGGGGAACCGCCACAGTCCTCTCGTGCCTGCCCGGTCCCATCACTGGGCTGACGGACAGACAGAGAGGGGGACACCGAGCAGGCGACAAAGGACTCACCGACCGGCACCATGGAGCTCATCTACCGGGTAAGATAAAACATAAGATTCCGGTCCTGTCTCTTTCTCAGACAAGACAGATACATCTTCAGACTGGTTGCCGTGATGCTCCCGGTGTGAAGGGCATAAAGGGAACAGAACCGGGCTTTCTTTGGCTACCCCTCAAAGGGAGCGTGATGAGGAGGCTCGTCAGAAGAAAAAGACAGCAGAGAAAAACAAGTTCAGGCTTTCTATTGTCGGCTGCTGCTGTGGCGTAAAAAGGAAAGTGTCCGGTTTGCACGGAGGAGGGACTGTGTCCGGTGCGGCCGGAGGAAGGACTGGATTGTAACTAGAGTCCTGTAAAGTAAGGTAGTTTTCCGACCGAGCATCGGGAAATGGTGATAGAAAACTGTCTGCACCATTATTAATGAATAGACGTCTTACTACTGAACGTACACTGCAAACTTGTCATTGAGCTCCACAGACACATGCAAGAGTTCGCAGAGGAATATTTTAATGTTTTTTTCCGTTTGCGCGTGTTTTTGCGCACGTGTGTGTGTGTCTGTGGGTAAAGCGCGTGCCAAGACACGAGACACTTTGTGGACGTTTAGGCTATTCCTCAAAATATGGCCCTCCAGTCAACGTGGAGTTTAGATTTAAAACCTAGTGGAAAGAAAGAAACACCACAGAAAAAAACCCAATAATTTTCTCTGGCAAAGTGTGCGCCGTAGGGATTTCTGCTTTGCTCTCCACCAGTCTGGGTGTTTTTTTTTTTTTGTTTTATTAGGACCGTATTTTTTCCACATTTTCCCTGACAGCAGATGTTTTTATGGGACAGACAATAAGGGGTGTAAACCCTCCAGCAGGCTCTGGACGAAGCTGCTTCCACCCCCACAGCCCCGTTTGTTCACATCTCTGTGACAGCTGAGAGCCCCGGGTGGAGCCTCAGGTTCCCACGGCCCCTGGCCAAACTCACACTGGTCAAAACCATTAATAGCACATGCTGTTAAAATGGTTCTGTTCGCACTTTCAAATGTAAAAGATTTAGGCTAATGCCCACCACAAGCTGAATTAAATAATTTGTCTTCCACATCCCAGGAAGAATTTACAAAAACGTAGCAACAGCACAATGTCAGATTACTCCAGTAGCCTACTAAGTGAAAGTCCTGCATATTATCAAAATGTTATGATGATATTAGGTATTTTACTTCTACTTGAGTAATTCTTATAAAGTCTTACTTTTTGGCTATACTCTATGCTAATAATATTACAATTTTTATATTTTTATAAGAATGCGTTGTATTTTGTGAGACGATGATAAAACCTCGTTATCCAGTAACTTTAGGCACCAAGTAAAATGTGGTCGAGTAAAATTTTATAGGCCTATAATTCCCTCTGAAATTGAAAGGAGTCGAACCATAAAATCGCATAGGCTACATTAGCCTAATTGAAATACTCATATATAGTACCTCAATTTTTTTCTTAAATATAAAAATATATAAAAAATAGTTCTTACATACATAAACACTTCGTTACATTATTTTGTGCCATTTGGTAAATGTGTACCAAATTGCACAACATCTGATGTCCAGAGCTATGAACTGTATCCCCCTGATTTTCTGTTTACCTTTTTATAACTTCTATATTAATATAGGCTATATTGTCAGCTGCATAGCAGAAGGAAATTACAAAATTAATTTCACACTGCTATATTGTAATAAAATAAATCTACCTACATACATGAGACCAAACTCTTTAAAAATGCTTTTAACTCATTATGTTTCAAATTTGAAGAATTATGGAACAAATACGTTTTCATCATGATAAAATGAAAGTTTTGTAGATCAGTTAAGTGCATGACAGTGGCTTTGTGTTTTTAGCTCTTTATTTCATTGTGTAATATGGACTTTTGTAAACAGCCAGTATTTATGACCTATGGCTTAAAGGAGCTATATGTAGTTTTTCAACGAAATCACTTATTTTTAAATTGAATTTTTACTGCCTTATGTCAATTGACTTTAGCTTCACTTAGAAATAAAGCACACGCCTGTTTTCTCTGTTGCTTGCAACAGCCACTATTCTGCTTTTAATGTGAAGGTATCGGGTCGGGGTGTAGCAGCTATAGACAGCTATTGTTAGCTTTGATCTGCCGCTGTTTGTTATATTATCATCCAATAGCCTACATTTAGCTGTGTTGACATTGCTGAGCCTCCAGTGTAAGATTCACAAGTAGTAATGTTAGTTACTAAAAAGTGGCAGGCGAGCTAAGGACGATGCATCATGTAACCTAAGTGCAGTAAATGTAACGTTATGTAATGAGCATGGATTACTTCAACCTCAAGTTGATAAAAATGTAACGTTGCAGTGGGAGTTTACCTTAGTTTCTAGCATGTTGTGCGAAGCTGTCTCCCTGTCTGGTTATAGCTGCTTTTACACTGCCCTTTTTCCCTGGAGTATTGTGCCAATATGCCAGCTCACAGGCTGTATGAAAGGTACCGAGCCGGTGTTGATCTGCCTCTGAGCCAGGAGCGCTGAAGTAACAGAGCCGGAACATGTCTGTGTGAAAACCTGCATGAAAGCGGTTGTGTTTCGGATTATGCTCGAGTTCAAGCCTATGATTCAGGCATGTGTACAATCACACGCCTGGTTACAATCTTATAACCACACTGCTGGTGACCGCTGAAAACTACATCGTGCCCCTTTAATAAAAAGTATATACTTTTTAGTACTTTTAATACCATATTAGGAGCCAGACCAATATGGGTTTAGACAGATACCAATTTTGATAATTTAGGATTTTAAAATCAGATATTCTGAAAAATAAATGTTTTTATTATTATAAATAATACTTAAAACAAAAGTACAGCTGATTGCCATGTTTTGTTGTGGATTTGTTCCAAACAGACACGTTGCCAACAGGGAAGTTGAAAAGTGGCCTTTGGTGGATAAACTATGCTACGACAACTTAACATGATTGAAGTATCTGTCTTCTGTTTCTTTTTTGTCATTTATTGGCTGTTATAAAAACAGATACTGATTTATCTGCAAATAGCTCATATCGGTTAATAATATCAGTATGCCAATTTATCAGTTGGGGTCTAGTCTAAATACGCTTCTGGAATATACAAATATTTAAGTCTTGTATAATCAGTTTGTGCTTGATTCATTAATCTTTTCACTTCATTTAGGCTGGAGCAAAGCAAAACAGGGGCCTTAGTCACTTCCTCTTTGTTTCAGTTGCATCTGGCAAGCAGGAAGTGTCTCTTTCCGCAATAGATGGCAACTATGGAGCTGAGATAACCCCTTCTGCTTTTCTTCACCAATCACGGCTCTGGATCTCGAATAACCATGGGAATATGGCGTGGTCTACGAGTGGCTTTTGTCCTGGGGTCTCTGTTTATGATCCTGCTGATCATTCTCTACTGGGACGATGTCGGGGGCTTCACCTTCTACCCACTGCACAACCCCAAACACGAGGCACTTCACTCTGAGTCTTACCGCCAGGCGACAACAGGCCCTTCACACTCTGCGTCCACGAGCAGATCTGAGACCAGTTCTTCCTTCGTTGTCCCCACTACTTCCTCCAGGACAACAATGCACCCTGAAGAGACAGGAGGAGCAGCTGAGGAACATACAGAAGATGAGGGGAAGAACAAACAAGAACAGAGGAAGGAGAAACCAAAGCAGGATGAGGAGACAGAGAGGAGTCATACTGCTGACGATTTTAGCGAACAGGAGGCAAGGAAGAAGAGGCTCCTGGATATGTGTTCAGGAAAGGACGGAGTGGAATTCACCGGAAGGACTCGGCCATTTGAGCAGATCCCCAACAGGGAGTTGGATCATCTGATAGTGGATGACACACACCAGATTATCTACTGCTATGTTCCCAAGGTACAGCTGCCGTGTGTGTGTGTGTGGGGGGGGGGTATGACTTGGTTTAAGGGTTCATGTTAGAATTAAGGTTAAGGTTCGGCATGTTGTTGTAGTGGTTAAGGCTAGGGTAAGGGGTTAGGGAATGCATTATGTCAATTAAATGTACCCACAGGGATCCAGGAACAAACGTGTGTGTGTGTGTGTGTCTGTGTGAACATGTGGGTGGTGAGTTACTTTTCTGTGTTTGGAGGGAAGCATAAGAAAACTTTTAACCACATTTCTTCATTTTTAAGATGCAAAAGACACATTCACACACTTTCATAATCCCTCTTGTCTTTCTGAACACCTTGTATTTCCTTTTTCTTCCTGTCTATCGTTGTTCTTTGTTCAGGTAGCGTGCACCAACTGGAAGAGAGTGATGGTGGTTCTGTCTCAGTCACTGATCTCGCCCTCTTCAGGAAAACCTTACACTGACCCAGAGGCTGTACCTCCTGACCTCGTACATAACTCCTCTCTCCACCTCACTTTTGCCAAGTATGACACACACTCACACAAATATATGTACATACTCTTATATAAGTTTAATAAGTTTTAATGTTATCTATTAAAACAGAACACATGCTCTATGACAACAAAGGAAAATCTACCAATAAGTCAGGGTGTTTAACCAGAAGTATGAGACAACTTTGCAATTCTGAAATGAAAGTGAGTCAGTCTGACCATATCAAAGGGTCTCTTTCTTACCAAATAGCCCATAAAAGCTATTTTTGAAAATTGCGGTCTAAGAATTTCAAGTATTACAGAAAACATAGCAACTCCATCTGTAAATCACTTTATGATTTCTCTCTGTAGAAATGTCTTGTTTCTTTCTCCACAGGGGCATTAATTAATGAAAAGTCACATGGATCAGTTCAGCGATAATACTTATATATTCAGTTATGCTGAAACTCTGTTTGACAAACTAACCGTGAGCTAAAGGAGTTATTTACTAAGTTGACACTTGGAAGAGGAGAGTGGAAACGACAGGCGGAGCTTGCTGTGGCAAAACAGACAGAGCTTTCTCTTCCCCTCGGGAGCTGTCTGTGTTTGGATATGAGAATCTGATCTTATGTTTTTCTATCTGAATCTTTTTCCCCTCAAGGACTGGTGTGGCTTTATTTTCAGATTATTTAGTATTGCATGAAACAAAACGCCTACAGAATTTGGATTTTGACAAACTCAAAAGCATTACAGTTATGAGTGAAAGGTACACTGTGTAATTCCTGGCCACAAGTTCCAAACAAATAGGGTATAGCATTTCCTCTTATGCAAGAATTGTATGATTTACTAATTGCAGCAGACTGTTGCAAGATTGTCTTGTACAATTGTGTGTTGAGTTAGACACATGTTATAAACCTTGCAATGTCCTCAAAAATATAATAATAGGGAACTTTCAAAACCTCAACCTTTCAAAAATGTCATGACAGGTGGTTACAATATGTTGAACTGATTGACATTTTTCCAGTCTGTCCACACTGTTTCTCAATTTACAATCATCTAAAAACTAACTGACAGTAGGGCAAGAATTTAACTAAACTGTTCAAGCTGGCCTAAATAATACTGCTGTTTTCACCTATTGCGTCTATAGTTTACATTGGGTTTAGGTTTGCTTAGCTCAGTTTAAGCAATAACATAGTAGCAAAAAAACAGCCACATCAAGTATCGACTAGTGGTTGGAATCCCTTGGCACCTCAGGATTTGATTTGATTCGCAATGCGATTATTAAACAATTAATGAGGCATCTTGATGCATCTTTTTTTCTATACAAGATTTGTGGAGAATTACCAAGCATTGCATTTGCACATCCAAATGAAACATCATTAGCTTAAAAGGACTAGTTTGCATCCCTAATTTGCTTTATTAACCTCAGCTCCTCCATGGTCACCATCCTTTCCTCTGCTCACACAGTTTCTTCCTCACATTCTGTTGTTCATGTTAGTTAATTTTTTTAAACTAAAATTCTGGCCTTAGCTTACACAGTGTACCTTTTTAAGAAGGAAGACACTAAAGAGCCGCTTTCAGGTGTTGTGTGCTGTTTGTTATGTCTTTTACCAGGTTTTGGCGCCATTATGGTTCTCTGTCTCGCCACCTGATGGCACTCAAGCTCCAGCATTACACAAAGTTTCTGTTTGTACGAGACCCTTTTGTTCGTCTTATCTCAGCCTACAGGAACAAGTTTGGAAGGTGTGTGCCTATTAGTGGATGGGTAGACAGAGAGTAAGTGTGCGACTGTGTGTGTGGGTGTCTGTATCGAGTGTGAGGCTAAGGAATGTGCTTCAATTTTGATTAAGCAGCAGTCCCTTCATTCTTGAATTATTAAAGTGTGTGTATTTGTGTGTCTTTTTAGGCCCAATGAGGACTTCTACAGGCAGTTTGGTTCTGTCATGGTGCGTCGTTACGGTAATGTGTCTGGCAGTTTGCCAGAGACAGCGGCTGAGGCGTATGCAGCGGGAATTAAACCAACATTTCAGCAGTTTATCACATACCTTCTGGATCCAGAGACCGAGAGGGAGAATATCTTCAACGAACACTGGCGGCAGGTATTAGTCTTTCTCAGCTACATGCACAAAAGCAATGTAAGGCTACACTTACTACAGTGTGACAATATTTTTTCGATTTCATTAGATCATACCTACCTGATACTAGCTGTTGGTCATGTGCCACTTCCACACCTATTTTTAAAAGACCTTACCAGCATAATATGGACTTCTTTCCAAGACCTAAGATTCATTTAGTCATTTGCACTTTTTGTGTCAGAAAATAAATCTTATCTTCTTGTAATTTTATTTTTTTTATTCTCAGAGTGTACACACAAAGTAGAAATAGCCATGTTAAAAAGGCAGATATTGCATTCAAAGTCACAAGCATAAACACAAACTGTTGCAGTTTTAAAACTGTAGGCCTTCTTTGTACGTGTTGCAGGTCTACCGTCTATGCCATCCATGCCAGGTGAAGTATGACTTCATTGGAAAATTAGAAACCTTAGAAACAGACGCGGAGGATCTGCTGAAGCTAATGGAGGTGGATCATCTGCTACGCTTCCCTTCAGGGGCACGAAATCGCACCGCAGCCAGCTGGGAAAGAGACTGGTTTACACAGATTCCCATTTCAATGAGGAGAGAACTGTACAAGCTGTACGAACCAGACTTTAAGCTGTTTGGATATCCCAAACCTGACAGCGTGCTCCACTAGTAGACCACACCGAGCCAAAGGCCTGGGCACTGCACTGTGTGTAGAGCTTGCACATGCCTTTGAAGGCCATTCTATGATGCAGTTTGTTTCATTTATTTTGTGCATACCTCAAATGACAGAAGTGCCTGCCAGTATTATTTAATTTGTTGTCATCATTGCATATCATTGCTATGTTGTCCCAGTCCCTACGTAAGGTACTTTGAATAGTATTTTGTGAATACTATTTTGGTCAAAGGGAAAGGACTGCGGTTAACTGTTGGCTGACATTTCTGAAGGGAAATATGTTGCAGAGCAATAAAGTTTTTTTGTAATTATTTGACTTTTCTTTTTACTACGTTATTTTCTATGTGAATATCTAATTTTACTGTGCATGCAGAATAACACTTCGGACCTTTACTTGAGTAAAAATAGCAATACCTCTGTAAAAGTAGTCCATTGTAGGTAAAGGTTATCCATTCAAATCTTTATTGAAAGGGATTTTACACTATGACAGTCAGTTTAGTAGTCTGGGAAGTAGTACTCAGCCTTTGTAAACAGTTGTATAATAAACATCTGTGAGGTGGATAGGATTATCTCAGCAAAGGAGAAATGCTCACTAACACAGAATTTGACAGATTTGTGAACAATATTTGAGAGAAAAGGGCCTTTTGTGTACATAGAGAAAGTCTTAGATCTTTGAGTTCAGCTGATGACGAATGGGGGCAAAAACAAATGTTGCGTTTATAATTTTGTTCACTTTATATATATATTATTATTATATTATTATTATTATTATATTAGGTGATTAAAGTCAGGATATCTTGGCCCGTGCTGCTTTGATTTTGATCATTCTATCTAAAATCCGTCTATTGTGAGTGCTCCAGTTTTATGAAAGTGCAGTACCAAATTGTTCACCTTGTACCCCTTTAAGTAAAAGAAAAAGCAAACTAGTGTTATCACCAAAATTAAAAAAATGTATCAAGAGTAGGCTATTTAAATTGGAAAATGACCCCTTTAAGAGTGTAAAATTATAATTCAAAGGCCTACATTACATAAAGACAAAAAATAAATCAGAAGAAAAGAAAGTAAACACATAGTACTGTTTCCATATATGTCAAAACATATTATGCAAGATATGAAAGCTTAATATATTATACATTACTTATGTCTATAAAGACACAAAATAAAGAAAAGTAAGCAAACATGTAGTTGCCATATGCTGGATGTGAAAACATAATATATTACACAAGACCCAACTTAGTCCTACATTACATAAAGAGAAAAAACAAATCAGAAGGAAAGTTAGCAAACACAATACTGTTTCCATGTCAAAACATATACTATATATATATACTTAAAATATTGTAAATGTATAGTAGGCCCTAAACCAGTATCTTAAACGGTCACTACCTGTCAAATAAAATGTAGCGGAATAAAAAGTAAAAAGTATAATATTCCATTCTGAAATAGTGAAGTGGAAGTATAAGGTATATACATCAAATGAAATACAACCGAAATTTAAGTTGGCTATAGTACCTCAAAAACAGCTACTAAGAGACCTTGATGTAAAAGCACTTCAACCAGAGATGTGGGTGTTCATGTACGCATGGGACTGTGGGGAGTGCAGAGATAGAGAGAACAACGAACAATGACGCCCTCCACTGCTTTCTATTGCACAAAAAGTCGCACTTGTTGTGTTCACTACTGTCCTGCTGTGCGTTTCCACGTGTTCCAGGCGTTTCTGCAGCCCCTCCCCTTCTGCTTCATATCTCTCCACCCATTGGCTGAGCCTCCTGTCACTCAGCGCGAAGGAGCAGAGGTGCCCCGCCCACCTCTTTGCCTGACAGTTTGCTCCTGACGTCACCGCTTTCGTCCCAACACGGAAATGTGGAATAGTGGCACGAACCGTTGCGTTGCTATTGTTATGGGTTTGAAACGGTACTTGTAGCTTGGATTTCACCGTGTTTGTTAACTGTCCGCGCTGCTTCCGCGATGTTAAACGGCCGGTGCTAACTTTTTCTGACAGACCAGCCCGTGCTAGAAATGGAGAGAGAGTTCGACCTCTGTTGTTAGTTCAATAGCTTTTAGTCCTCCGTTTGTTCAGGGCCATGAAAGAAAGTGTTTCGGGGGTCATAGGGGCTCTGGGACGCCTGCTGCTGTCTCTTCTCCTACTGTCCTGGGAAGGCAAACTATTTCAGGTAACGTTAAACTGTGTGCCTTCTTTGTGGTGGTGTTGTTGTTGTTAATACTGTGCGTATTTATGCGCAGCGGAGAGCGCAATTGGCATCCCACTGCGTTTCTGTGTCTATTTTAGGCTCCAGTAAAGTTGCCATGATATGATACGACGTTTAGTCCAAATTGCCTGAAGAAAGTTAATACTTCGCGTGCGTGCGTGCGTGACTCTGTGTGTGTGTGTGTGTGTGTGTGTGTGTGTGTGTGCGCGCGAGCGCGTCTATCTGCATGTCTTGACTCAGTGTTTGCTATTGTGTGCTGTTCAGTTCTGTATTGCCAGTTGCCACCCCTTGGTGGGTAAATATGGGAGCGGTAAGCACGGACACATTATAGGACATTGTGTTGGGAGGGGGGATAAGGATATCCTGCTCTAGAGCAGAAACTTACTGCAGGACTAGACTGTCAACCTTTATCAGACCTGACACACCCACTCACACAAACGCACACATGCTGTATATAAGCCATGCTGAAATCCCAGATACATGACATGTGACTGAACTCCCTATCAGACAGCTGGCCTGAAGTTTCTCTCTCTCTCTGTCTCTGGCAACCCATCAGGTTGGAGGGGTCAGATCCGTAACGCTCCCAGAATCCCTCCTGTTTGTCTCAACACTGGACGGGAGTCTGCATGCTGTCTCCAAACAGTCAGGAGACATCAAGTGGACCCTAAGAGAAGGTTCATACACATCAATATCAATACTATTTACCAATCTTTATTTTCATTTTGTAAAAATATTTCTCATGGAATGGTTCTTTCATTTCTTTCAGACCCTATTATTCAAGTACCTGTCTACCTCACAGAGTGAGTAACATGCACATGCAAGTTTGCACATACACATATAAACATTTCAAAACTCTTTATATCTTTTTTTTTTAGGCTAAGTACTTTTAGATCTGTTATTTAGAACACCTAATCTAATCAGTGGACTGATGTGTGAATGTTGTTTTTGTAGGCCGGGTTTTCTCCCAGATCCCAACGATGGCAGCTTGTATGTCCTGGGTGGCAAGCACAAGGAAGGCCTGATGGTAATGACTGCAGTATGTGTGTGTATGTGTGTGTGTTTGTGTGTCATTTTCCACCTTATGAACCCATTGTTTGTATATATCTGCAGAAACTTCCCTTCACCATCCCAGAGCTGGTTCAGTCAGCTCCCTGCAGGAGTTCTGATGGTATTCTCTATACAGGTGAGACCTTATGTGTGCACTTGCGTGTGTGAGAGATAGATATGCAGAGAAATACAGCAGCTACTTTATAATAGTTGTGTCTGAGACGGACAGAAACATATTTGACATACTTCAATGCAGTTTGCTAATATTTTTCCCTGTGTGCATGTCTGTGTGTGTGTGTGTGTGTGCACTTGCAGGTAAAAAGCAGGATGTGTGGTTCGTGGTGGATCCTGAAACAGGTGAGAAGCAAACCAGTTTAACCACCTCCTCCTCAGAATCCATCTGTCCCAATACTCCTCTGCTCTACATTGGACGCACAGGCATGTAGCACAGGTGCCCACTAACATGCACACACATATATATATGGCTGAGGTGTTTGCGTGCATCTTGGCTTACTGTTTGTGAACTTCTGTTTGTTTTCCAGAATACATGGTCACCATGTTTGACACGAAGACACAGGAGCTGCGGTGGAACGCTACATACAATGATTACTCAGCTCCACCTTATGATGAGAAACAAGACTACAGTACGTTTCTCACATACATATATTCTGTTACACAGACTGACATGGCAGGTTAATTAGCTGGATTTTTTTATGTCTACTTGCTCATGAACTACTGCACTTACTTGAATGAAACAAATTTGGCACATTTGTTATTAGTGTTTGTGAGTGTGTATTCGGATACACATTCAGTTTGAGATATAGATTTAAAATGTATTAAAATTTAGAGGATTGTGCAACCTTGGTGCAGGAATGTGTGCTCGCAGTGCTTTTTAGTTTAATATTTATGTTGTAAAACAACCTGAAAACGCTGTTCAAGATTGAGCAATGAAATGAAACAACTCAAAGGGGTCACATTCCATCTTGTCCAAAACTGACCTGTCCTACCTGTACTTGCAGAGATGGCCCATCTTGTGTCAAGTGGCGATGGTCTTGTTGTGACGGTTGACAGAGAGTCAGGTAGGGAGAGGTGTGTGGTTTTTACTATGTGAATATTTTATTACCTTTAAATGTCTGAGGGTTGGTCTGTGTCTTTATTTCATCTCTACCTTCTCCAGTAAGTTGTGTGTTTTTCTTCCAGGTGACGTCTTGTGGACTCAAAACTATGGCTCGCCTGTCGTTGGTGTCTACCTGTACTCTGGCGACTCACTAAGACACGCCCCCCACCTGTCCCTCGCTATGGAAACGCTACGCTTTCTCACCTTCTCCTCTGCCAACGACCAGGCAGATGCACACTCTACATTGAAATGGAGCTATCAGTTTGTGAAGGAGCAAGCCAGCGCTCAGACACAACTTGTGTAAGAGGAATTGTACACACACAGATTCATTTATTAAATTGGTAAATAAAAGCCTCTCAGACTTCACAAAGCTTGGCCGACACTTTTCCAATTTCCTCCTACAGCCAAAGGCATCGTTCCAGTCACCTAAAAGTGATAACACACTAAGACTTATCCTGACATACACATGTAATGGACAAGGAGGAACAAGAACTGCTGAATCTGTTGTTGTCTCTCTCAAGTTATCTTTGGTTATATCATCACGCTCGCTCATCCACTTACTACTACTAAAATAAGCTGTGTATAAAAATGTCACACATTTTAAAAGTTTGCTTGTAGTCTGTTTATCCTTTGATTAGGCCTGTTAACACTCAGGGTTAACTGGTTACCCAGCATGAAGTACTAATTCTGCAGTTTATTATACAGCACGTGGTGCACTGATTTAGAGCGGTTGTTAAACTGTTGGCTGGATCTATGTTTGAGTTGTGTGGTTTTGTGTTTTAGGGGACACCCGCCAGCCAGTCGGAAATATGCATTTTCTGTGGCAATAGTATAACGAAAACAATGTTTCATGTCCCTGTTATTTCCAGTCCCAATCTATCCATTCCAATAAATACCAGTTTATACATTTCTGAGATATCCTGCTGATAGACACTCAAGGGAATAACCTAACTTTTTTTTTCTTCAAGACCCACTCTCTATGTTGGAAAATTAGACTCTCACCTGTATGCCTCCACCTCCCTTGTCCACCATGGAATCTCGTTAGTGGTGAGTTTAAATTTTTGTGATATTCATTCACACACCCAGTTTCCTTATACATCCAGGCGATGCATCTGTGGCGATTCTCCCTCTTGCTTTATCCAAACACCCATAGTAATACATACATATATTTATACAGTATATCAGACAGGTGTATCGGACAGTAAGGCACTGATAATGATTGAGACGATAGCAAGATAGCTGTTACGTGACTGGCTTGTGCTTCTTGTTGCCACGGTAGCCACGGGGACTGACCTTGGCTCGAATTGAGGGTCCACTGACGGCTGGAGTGACGGTCAGAGAGCGAGGGGAGTGTGAGATCACACCGTCCACTGATGTGCGTTATCCACCAGGGAGCACAAACAGCCGGAAAAACCACTGGCTGCTAATAGGTAAACACACACACAGCCACCATTCCTCCATTACAAACATTCAAGCAGCTCTGAATGCGTTATATCTGTGTGTTTGTGGGTTTAAGGTCATCATGAGCTCCCTCCAGTAGCTCACACCACCATGCTGAGGGATTTCCCTGTCAACCTGCAGCGTTCGGGTGAGGCAATCATCCCCCCTCGACCTTCTGCCACCCCAGTCTCTCCTGCCTCGTTCTACCACCAGCGCTACGTGAGTCACAGCTCCAAACTACTTCACTACTGCAGTCTAAACCTGAGGGTCCGTAAATTACAGGAATGCAATCAGACGATGACCCTCTTCTATCAGGCTATTACTGTCCATTATAGCCTACTTCAAGCTGTTCCAGTGACCAAATCATTGATGTGAAAAATGCCCCTTAAACAAAAACAAGTGAACATCATATATTTCCACTCTTTCTTATCCCTGTTGTTGTTATTGTGTCCTTCAGTTCCAGACAGTTGTTGGTAGCCATAGCGACACCAATGCTAATAGTGGAGGGACTGATGGGAGGACATCAGGACAGGCCCAGAGACCGGCCACTGTGCTTCCTGTCTATATGACTGAGGATCGTCTTACTCTGGCTGTTCTGACGCTGCTGCTGGGAGGATGGCTGGCCTTCGTGCTCACATACCCCATTGTGAGTGTGCATGGATTATGTCTATCTGTTGTTAAGATGCATGTGTGTTTTTTTAAGTTTTTAAGGTTTAATTCTCAAAGACATGAGCAAATGGTGGCAAACTGCATGCCCCTATTGGAAAGTGTTAGGAAAATATCCATTCCAAGATACTCTCAAACAGTTGTCTGCCTTTGTGATTTTATTGTTCATTTCTTGGAGCATTTACTTTTCCTCGGCCTGCTGAAGTTAGTATGATGTCCCATGTACCAGAATGTTCTTCATTACCCCTAAAGGAACAGGTATGACTAATTCCTCTGCAGTGATTGTTTACACACATAGGTAGAGCAAGCAATAGTGACATTACTAGCAAGAGATTAAAGGCGTCCTCTGGAGTTGTTTACCTTTATCTGTAACACGCCAAGATATGCAGCAATGCGCCAGCAAAGATAGAAAAGAAGACAACTTAGCAAATGTTTTATGAGGAAAGAAATGCATTAAACAAGTTTGTTAGACCTCTCGGATCTAATAATTTCACTGCTGTGAGTATCGCTGAATCTAAACATGACTTGTTTGTTCATTAGAAAACTCCACAGGGAACATTTTCCCACTTGAAGAAAAAGTGAGAGCTGTAACTTTCTAAAATGCAACTTCTTCTGCATCTCTCAGCAAAGTACTTCATACTAAGAGCTATGTGATGTTGTGTTATACATTTAATATATAATGTATTGTGTATTATTAACAGGAATAAGAAAACAAAATAAATGCAAAATTCCCCAATACTGTTGCTGTTATCATGTCCTGTCATTTTTGCCGGGGTACGCATGATGAAACAGAGATTAAGTCATCAAGATAGGTTACCAACAGTACATGATAGACACATCATATTTACACCAAAGCTTATCCCTACAGACTCAATGATCTAATTAGAATTTTGAGCACCAGCCTGCAGACATTAGCCATAATAATAAGTTAATTTTTTGTATAGTGAAATTTCACTCGCTCAGCTCACGGGCATTATCAGAGTGATGATCGTTCCAAGCTCTGACGTACCGTGTTACACTATGAAACTCGTTAATAGCACCAATGTGTCAAATGAAGACAATCACGTTAGAAATATTTATAAGTTCATGCATGAATCAATTTATTTATGGAGCATTATTTATCACTAAATAGTGATGAAATAGTGATTTTGAGGTGGTATGCACTTCAAATGCCTCTTTTTTAAGCTCTCTTTTTTGCTGGAATTTTCTCCTACGACATTTGGGCTGAATGTTGTTTTTATTGACAGTGTTGCAAAGGATGATCTTTCTCAAAGAGCTTCATTTATTTATCCTCTTCAATATTCTCAATACTGGTGTCTCAGACTCCATCTTCTAACAGCATTTCATGTGATCTGTATCTGTGTGTGTTTTTCCAGCGTGCGGCACAGCAGCTGAAAGCTCAAAGGCAGCTGGAGGAGGCTTTTGAGTCTCGTTTCCAGTGCATGCAGACCAACATGCAGCCCAACATGCAGCCCAACATGCAGCCCAACATGCAGCCCAACATGCAGCCAGTGACCTTGGTTTCTTTAGAGACAACCCCTTCTACTGATATAAACCTTTCTAGTGGTAAGTAACTTGTAAGACAAGTTCTCTGTTATGCTGTATTCTCTGTATTGAGTGACCTTGGCATCCAGTTCAGTGATTTAATGTTTTTCTTTGCGCTAAACCTGAGAAATGACGGATTATTAAAATGTATAAAGTAGCGTTGAAGCAGAATTTTCTTCAAAGCAGAAATCTTAAATATATTATTCATTCCTTGATTCAATTGTGCACAGAAAAAGTTAGTTATATGCAAGACACATATTATATATAACACATAGAATATATCTTTACTTAACTATATCCAGACTCTCAGCCTGAATCTTCTGACCCTCCACTGAGTCCTCACACTCACAGCAGAAGCACCTCAGATGTTGATAAAAATGGCACTACTGGGCTCAAACCCAAAGCAGGTAAACACACCAAGACGTTTAGACAAACTATATATGATTTAATTCTCTCACCATCAAGATGAGATTAACTTTTTGCTGCTTCATTCTTCCGTCCTACCACTCTCAAAAGGAAACAGTGACGAGGTGCAGGTGGGAAAAATCTCCTTCAGTCCATCTGAGGTGCTGGGACACGGCACAGCGGGAACCTTTCTTTTCAGGTAGAGGATTTGTATTTTAACACAGCACTGTTTTAAAAGTTAATGGCACTGGCCCTAATCAAATGACCATATTAGTGGATTTGCATGTTTTATATCATTAAGTGCAAAACAGGTGTGCTTTTGCATTTGTGTATATTCCTATCAAACATTTTCAAGCACGTTGTGAGATTGACTTCTTTCCAGCCAGTTAGGCTTTTGTTTATTACCACCTTTGGTTATTTGTTGTATTGGAAAGGCTGCTGTCAAATTGTGGATTGTAGAGCATCCGTGAACACACCATCAGAGAAGCTGTCTAAAGAAAACCGCTCGTAATGGAGTGTATATAATGAAAATGAATATTGAACACAATATGATGGTGACAAAATGGTCACTGTGATCTCAAAAAGCTGTGGCCTCAGTAGCTCAGCAAAAGGCCATAAGACATTTTGACTTGTCACAGTAGAAAAGCACATTACAATGGCTCTGTTCTTTTCAGGTACCCAAGTACACTGTGACAGTAAGGCAGCATACACTATACCAGGAACCTGAAACTTAAGCAGCTAAATGGAATGCAGCCATGATCATTTTTTTAATTTACACCTGTGCTTTTCCTACTGTGACATGTCAAAATACCTAGTTGGTTTTTCATACTGTATGGAAAAGAACATAAGCCAAAAATCAAACTAAATACAGAATGCTTTGGAAAATGGTCAACACTGACATAAAGTAGCTTTAAACCGTTCACACCTGTGATTTACTGTAAAAACAGCAAATGTCCTTTACTATTACTAACCACTGGCTTTCTGAGATCAACTTTATTGTTCATAGCATAATATGTTATGATGCTCTGTTTTTGTGACTTTAGGGGTAACTTTGATGGACGCCAAGTAGCGGTGAAGCGAATCCTGCCGGAGTGTTTTGAGGTAGCAGAGCGTGAGGTACAGCTCCTCCGAGAGTCTGACACACACCCGAATGTCATCAGATATTTCTGCACAGAGAGAGATCACCTCTTCACCTACATCGCCATCGAGCTGTGTGCTGCAACCCTGCAGCAGGTCGGTACTGTAGGGCCTTCGTAAATGACCTTTTATTATTGTTATGAAGCAGTCATTTAAAAAGACATCCCCCAACAACAAAACAAACATTTTTTTGTGTCTGTGATCTCTGCAGTATGTGGAGGATCCATCTTGCTTTCCTGAGTTGAATCCTATAACTCTGCTGGAACAGACCATGTGTGGCCTTTCACACCTCCACTCACTCAACATAGGTCTGTACACAGAAACGTGTATACACAAATGATGTTTCTGGAAAACTACATTTTTTTTCTTTGCTCTTCCTGTAGTCCATCGTGACCTGAAGCCTAGAAACATCCTCCTCTCTGGTCCCAGTGCGCTGGGTCGGGTCCGAGCTCTAATCTCTGACTTTGGGCTCTGTAAGAAGATCCCAGATGGTCGGACCAGCTTCTCTTTGCGGTCAGGAATACCAGGAACTGAAGGGTGGATAGCTCCAGAAGTGCTGCGGGAAACTTCTGTCAAAAAACCGGTAGGGTGCGCACACATATTGCATACAGCAGGATTGTCTTGCTTTGAGCAGTCAGAGATCTTGTTGGCTAAAAGGCCCACAGCGAGAAAAATGGATTGTAGTTATAGATAATAAAACGGTTTCAAATTTTGGACTTTTATATTTAAAAGCATGGAGCGAGTGCCAAATGTCCTATAAAATATTGATTACTTGTTTGAAACGTCTGATGTAGGAGATATGGATGTTTTGTTTTGTAGTACAGTGTCTGTATTTCTTGGTCCTCTGTTCCAGTGTTATCCTCTTCTCTCTGCAGACAGCGGCAGTGGACGTGTTCTCAGCAGGCTGTGTGTTCTACTACGTGGTCAGCAAGGGGCAGCACCCTTTTGGTGATGCATTGAGACGACAGATCAACATCCTCGCAGGAGAATATTCACTCTCGCATTTTATGGAGGATATACACAGTGAGTCCTTATGACTTCTCCTTCACATCTTACCTTGACCTTGATGAAAAAATAAAACGGGTTTCCTGGAATTCCTGACATTTGTTAAGTAGAGATAATTGGTGGGGATTTACGACATTTATCCAGTTTTAACTCTATAGTAGTTTGTTATGATGATGATATTGTTAATTAGAAATTCAGTATGCTTGTTCTTCAAGATTAAGCCTGGAGAGATTTGAATACATCTATATTTATGGATTTGGGATTCTTGCTATGACTTGAGCTCTGACCCCTTATGATGATCCCTTAAATAATCACAATTTCTTTATGGTTTACGTACAATTTTCAGACATTGCTGTAATTGCAAAATTTAACAGAATAGTGTTGCAGGTTGTGTTTTGCACATGAATATTCAGACATGATATAATACATGAAAATCTGAAGACCATTTCTCCCTCAAATCCAGATGACGTCATAGCACAGGACCTGATTGAGCAAATGATCAGCGCTGAGCCGGAGTCCCGCCCCTCCACCACCTGTGTGCTCAAACATCCGTTCTTCTGGCACCCCGAGAAGCAGCTGCTCTTTTTCCAGGTGTGCTAAATCTCTCTTGTTCATCTTGGTCCTGGATACACAAAGGTACAGCTCTCATTAGATGTTTATTTTGTGGTTTGTGTAGGTTTCTGTGTCCCTTTTACTTAGCCTCATGTGCCTGTCTGTGAACTGCAAAACAGTTTTTTTGTGTTTGTTGGTGTGTATGTAGGACGTGAGTGACCGCATAGAGAAGGAACCAGCAGACAGCCCGATTGTGGTCAGACTGGAGACTGCAGGAAGAGCAGTGGTTCGAACCAACTGGAGGATGCACATATCTGTGCCTCTACAGACAGGTACACACATAGTATCACATAACTGCACTGTTTACACCTGTGCAGGATGACAAAGCTGTCACTGGTTTGTAATCCATTTCTTCCTGTGCACATTCCAGACTTGAGGCGGTTCAGGACATACAAAGGAAATTCAGTCAGAGATCTTCTGAGAGCCATGAGGAACAAGGTCAGCGTGCATGCTTACATGACATATTTTTTAATACAAGTAGACACACTTTGACACATCAGTAACATCAGTTAACATTGCATGTTACAGAAGCATCACTACCACGAGTTGCCACCTGAGGTGCAGGAGACTCTCGGCGAGCTGCCCGAAGGCTTCGTCAGCTACTTCACCTCACGGTTTCCACGGTTACTGTTGCACACGCACGCCGCTCTGCACATCTGCAGCCATGAGAGACTGTTTCACCCCTACTATCTGCCTCCCAACTGCAAATAGCATCCACATGACTCTGCACCCTCCACTTTGTACACACACCCACACATACAGATATTGTTGTACTTTTTTATGAGTTAAAGAAATCCCTGACAGCGCCCCATTATTGCTTTTGTAAAGCCCATATGGTTTCTGGGGGAGACTACAGTGCTGTGAAAAAGTTTTTATATGCCTTGAGTTGTTTTTTTAGATTAAATTGATTTTTCCGCAGCTATTGATCAATAAATGCTTTTAAAATTATATTAGAAGGCACTCTGAGTGCAGACCTCCACAAAAATGGCAAACATTTTTTATATTAATAATAAAAATGTTTTTAAGCATTTTTTTTAATGTGTGACGCCAACAGAATACACATAATGAAAGATTCAACGTCTTTCCCTCAAAACAACTCAGGGAAAAAGGCTTTCTGTGAATTTGATAAAGTTCTCCAAAATGTTCAACACATTAGGTGATTCTTTCTTTTACTGGAGTGACACCTGATTTTGTTTTGGTGGAAACAAACGCATTGCTCTTCTTGAATGAAGAGATCTTGAGAACACAGTTATAGGAAGAGATTTTTAATAAGGTGCTGTGTGTGCTCTGAGTTGGCTGATGTGTGGAGATTCCTTCATCCTTATTCTATATTTCAGTACTTTTTTGTTTTGGATTTTGAGGCAGAACTACCAACTAAAATTCATTCTAGGAGATGTACGTCAGTGTCTTCTCAAGTGCAGTAGTTTGTTGGAATAAAGCAAAAATGTTCCATAATGGCTGAGAATGCCTTAAAACAAATCACGTGTTCCTCGGCCTATTTCACCAGATTTCATTGAAATATGTTTACAATTTTGAGATGTCCTGCAAACAAACAGAGCGAAACTATAACCTTTTTGAGTAACAGTTACCTTTACTGGATAATTAATATTATAGAAACAGACAGGAGACAAGGGGAGAGAGGCAGGTATGACACCCAACAAAGATGAGGCCCTGTAATTTCTAAAAACCTGTGTCTGAAACATTTATAATAATATATAAAATTACCTTAATTGGAAAATGTCACTTATTTTAGGATGATAGACATAAATTGGTGATACACAGTAAATTAAACAGTGTGCAGTGTGCCCAGGTCTCACACTCGGATTGTAGCCACATGTTTTAAACAGTAATTCAGACTTTTAGCCATTACAACCTCATAACAGATCTAAATGGAACCATGTTGGACTTCAGGGCGATGTGGTTAACATGAGCATATTGTGGATGGTGATGTTCACCCAGTAATAGCTCTAGAGTCCAGATTAAACAGTATGCGAGGTGCTCAAACTTTGTCACAGCACTGTAGATAACGCAGACTCTGGACAACAGGTTTCACAAAAAGTGTTAGACTGCATCTTCTACGACAAGTCTTTGCTAGCCATTTAACCAGTTAGTGAAATTGTCCACTTCACCCATGCCAAACCCCACCCTGTCACTGTTGCTGCTGTGCTTCTCTCAGCTCCTCTGTAGAAAGTGCCAATATTTACTTTGTTCGTTATTTTGTAATTTGCATGTGTGTGTGTGTTACTGCATTGCTGAAAATAGCTACACTGACTGAAGAATGTCCTGAGCCTTGTTTTTCTCTAAAGGCAGTACGTGGAGCATATTAGTCAAATGTCATTGCCACTGTTAAGATGTGGGCAATATGCATATGCTGTGAAAGTCTGATTTATCATCAGTGTGTGCAGGCAATAATGTGGAATCATGGAAACTAACTTACCCATTTCATTTGATTCATTTTTTGTTAACCCAATTTTAATAGAAATATATATCTCACCACTCCTGAATGTTGGTTTTGCGTTGAGTTTTGTGCTCACCCAGCCACTAAATGCTCTGAAAGCGAGCTCTCTCCCTGTACCTATAGGATGATGGTTTGTTAGAATGAATGTTGAAGAATCTGACTTTTGTGCTTTCTTTTGAATGAGTGAATTAAATTGAAGCTTTGGTTGTGCCAAAGAATTAAGTACCTCAAGTCAAGTGTCTTCAGTTTGTAAACACAGACAGGTCTTTACTCCAAAACAAATGGGTTGATGTTTAATGAAAAGAAATCACAAATATTTTGTTGACCACTTGGAGAAAAATGTAAAGAAATTATTAGGTAGGAAAGACTTGCTTGTCTGAAAGGCCCGGAAAATATATTTTCTCAATCAGCTTGGGCGATGTGATCCTACAGAACATTTCACAGGAGAGATTTCTGCATTTGTGTTTAAAGTCTGAACGTTTCTTACTGGTTGGAATGTGGCTGGGCTCTACTGGGAAAAACAAAGTTTTGTACTTACATGCACCAATCAGGATTTTACAACATTTGAATCAAATATGATGACAGTCGTGGGGTTAGTTTAGGTTCCCATGTCATTGTTTAAATCTGATCAAACCACACCCTCACAGTCCCGATGAAGCAGATTAGCTCGGTGTTACATATTAATAATTACTAATGATGTGTAGTTTCCCTACTTTTCAGGGGATTATAAACATATTGTAAAAGTTGCTTTGTAGAAAGGTCTCTACTGTAGAAAAAAAAATAAACAAAATAGACAAACAATGGATGACAGCATCCCAGAAATACAGAATATTTTGAATATTTGCCCATCTAAGAGCCCTTTCAAACTCTGCAATATTAAATTAAATATGTATTGAATAAAATTACCATAAAAGCAACTTAAAATCAAAATGCAAATTTTGAACTCTCGAGATTTTGTTGGGTAATGCTGAAATGCTGTGTGGTAAATACTGTCTGTACTATAACAGTTTAACCAAGTCCAGTTCTGCGTCGTTCAGATAAAATGTCTCCACTTACTCTTTTCCCAAATCCCCCACCGTCAATACAGACCAACAGAAAAGGTGTCACCTTAAATATCCGAATGAGGCACTGACTCCGCCTGGATCCATTCAATAAATTATCAATTCAACACCATTACACCATTTACAGCCACAGTGACATCAACAGATCTAATGTTTTGTGTTGTTGACAAGAAGACTTGGAGGTTTAATTTTGACACAGCTGTTGGTCTCCTCGAAGGATAACATTTCTGTCCTCAGGAGCTGATATCACTGACAATAAAATACTTCACCTTGAACAGAAATTTCTTGGGTCCTGTTACAGCAGAGTTGCTACAGATGTCTCTAGATGAGATAAAACTTATATTTTTTTAGTGATTGCAAGTTAAATTGAAAATAAAAATCTTAAATTGTAGAGATTTGTTGTTGTCTCACCTCTTCAAGCAATGAGACTAATTGCAGGTGGTTATTTTCATTTCTTGAACCAAGTGGAGAGGAAAACATGCATTTAGTGTTGACAGACATCTGAACAAATAACAGTGGTGTTTTCATGTAATTTACGGAGTAAATGATGCATTAGTAATGATGAATTCTGAGACATTAATTACACTACGTGAGACTTGACATTTGAAAATTTATCGTTTTTTCCCCACTCAATAAAATAGCTTTAACACCACTCTCCAGGTTTTAGAAGCTATATATAATAGACAAACCACTTAACCTTTTCTGAGTTTACTTTCCCTGTGACAGTACAGTCTGGAAATGTATGAACAATTAGCCAGATATCAAAGACTATACCAGCAGGTATTATGAATGCATTCACTCAAAACCCACTAGTTCATGTTGAACAATTGATGTTCAGCTTTATCATGAAAGAGTCTGACTCGTGATGACAGGTCACACATTTATTGACGGGAAATGAGGAAAGTATGTTAAAAGTAGGTTTGAATGTGTCAAACACATGTGAACGCAGTCCTGCTGAGCCATAATGTATGATTGACTCACAATATCGGGCAAAAGTATATAATCTGCACGGGTGCATTTTTTCAGAAAAGATGTCAAAGAATAGATTTTGCCTCTGCGAAGATAAAACGAGAGTTACGTATGTAACTACAGTTCTATGAATTCTGGATGAACGCCAGAGGCAGTACTTAACACTGGATGTTATCCGTCTCGTGCACGCGCTGGTCGAGTATTTAATATCAACAAAGTCACTTCTGACCTGGGATGATGTGGGGCGTAGCTTATGTAAGCCCACGTCATCATGAAAAATCCCTACAAAATCTTCTTGCCACAATTCTGACTGACAGAGAACTCTGGCGGTCATCCAGAATTCATAGAACCGTAGTAACTCTCGTTCTGTTTCATTCTTCCTGACCGCCAGAGGCAGTGCCTTTGTTTAGACAGGGCATGCCCTTTCCTATGGTCCCCACAGCAGACAAACAGGCTATCAGAGTGGCAAAAGCCAGCAGTCACCTGCTTGTAATGCCTCAAGGCCCTCACTGGGCAGAGCAGTTCTGCTGAATCGGCTTCAGCAACCTGTGTCTATGAGGAGTCATATGCTGCTAGCTGAATGACCTGATTAAAGTGGGCTGGAGCCAACCTCTTTGGGAGGAATGATGGGTTAGGCCAAAGTGCCACTCCTGTGCCATCAGAGTTCCAGCACATGGATGCTTCAGCAAGGCATCCATGTGCATGAAGCTCACTCACTCGCTTCACTGATGCCATTGCCAGAAGAAATGCAACCTTCACTGACAACCACTTTAGTTCTGCCTGCTCCAGAGGCTCAAAAGGAGGGAGACAAAGGGATTCCAGCACCAAAGGCAGGTCTCATGAGGGAACCATGATAGCCCGTGGGGGGTTTCATCGCTGGGCTCCTTTAAGGAACCGGGTGATAAGGGTGCGAGACCCCACAGTCTGGTTATCCACTCTAATATGACTGGGGGAAATTGCAGCCACATACACCCTAAGGTGGAGCTTTTTTTCTAGCAAAGACTGTAAAAAACGCAGTATTATCGGCACAGAGGACTTCTCAGGACCTACTTTATGAGCTCTACACCACTCTGAAAAAATCTTCCACCTGTTGGCATAAAGTGCCCTGGTGGAAGGTGCTCTAGAGTCCCTAATGGTTTGGATCACTGCCTGGTCACATGACCCAAGGAGTGGGTCAGGCCCCTGAAGGGCCATACCCATAGCTGCAGGCGTTGTGTGCTCGGATGCCAGATGTGGCCACCCAGCTGCGAGAGCAGGGCTCGCCTCCTGGGCAGGCACCATGCACTACATGTGCTACATTACCGTTATCAGTGTGAATGGCGGAATGGCATAGAGGAGACAATCTGGCCACGGTTGTGCCTGGGCATCCTGATCCCCAATTGACTCATTTCCTCCCTCAGTGAAAACCAAAGGGAACAGTGGGTTGTGGAGGCAAACAGGTCTATTTCTGCTCTGCCATATTTTTGCGCCATATCTCCTCTACAACCACCAGGTGGAGTCTCCACTCCACTGAGAAAGGTGTCTGGCAGGAGAGGTAGTCTGCCACAGAACCCGGCCCCGGCAAGTACATAGCCCTGAGGCTGGCCAAGCGGGGGAAAGCCCATACCAGGAGTCGCCGTGCAACCCACAGTGACACGGCTGACCTGGTGCCCCCTTTCCAATTTACATGGTAGACAGCTGACGTGTTGTCGGACCAAACAAGAATATGCCTGCCTCTCAAATACGGCAGGAACTCGTGCAGCGCCAAACCGATAGCACGGAGCTCGAGCACATTTATGTGCTCACTCACTGCCCGGTGCTGCCACACTGCCCCCCACCCCGTGGGCGAAGCGTCGGTTACCACTACCTCCCGACGCGATTCAATTCAATTTTATTTATATAGCGCCAAATCACAACAACAGTTATCTCACAGCGCTTTTCATAAAAGAGCAGGTCTAGACCGTACTCTGTGATGTTATTTACAGAAGCCCAACAGTTCCCACCAAGAGCAAGCACTAGGAGACAGAGGCAAGGAAAAACTTCCTTTTAAGAGGCAGAAACCTCGAGCAGAACCATGGCTCAGGGTGGGCGGCCATCTGCCTCGACCGGTTGGGGGGGGGAAGGGAAAGAGAAAGAGAAAGAGAGAGACTACACAATATACACACAGAGGTACAGACAGTGAAGGTGATGTTGCTATAGACTAAATGAAAAATGGTACAGATATTTATAATAGTGTTAATGGTAAC
>NC_060153.1:4443688-4453599 GCF_021292245.1 Micropterus dolomieu | reverse complement strand
ACTATTTCCATTTTCTGCTACTTTATACTTCTAGTCCACTACATTTCTGAGGCAAATATTGTAGTCTTTACATCACTATATTTATTTAAAAACTTCAGTTACTAGTTGCTTTGCTGATTCAGATTATCAATATAATATATAATCATCAAATAAATTATGTTGTAATATTATAGATTAAGATAAAACTTTATTGATCCTGAAAATTCACAAGCTACCCAGCAGACAAAGTATTAAGAATTTGAAATGTACACATTCATGCATCAATACTTATAATCCAAAACAATAATATACATGATTCTGCATAATGAGTACTTTTGGCAGTTTAAGTATATTGATATGTCAATACTTTTGTGCTTTTAAGTAAGAGTTTGAATGGAGGACTTTTACTTGTAAGTAAAAGATCTGAATACATCTTTCACCACTGCTGAATTATAAAACAATTCCCATATTTCTTCCAGCACATGATGTAGACAGTCCTGATACCAGTCATAAAAATCAAACACGTTTTATCTCCAGACCCTCCACATCCACTGAATCAGACTAGAACGGACTCGGCACAGTCTGTGTTGATCAAATCAGATATCTGCACAACAGTTATAATGGGTGTCCCTGCAATGAAGCACACCAGGTTTTATATGGTGGAACAAAACAGCGTGTATCCACATTTTAACACTCAAAGTACAAATCATGCACATTTTAGATTTTTTAACACAAGCTGTACAGTTTAGATTTATTTTTCCTGCCGTTTCAGGCCGCAGTTGAGCTTTTTTCATTTCTGTATGGTATGAAAATCAATTACCAGACACTTGAAGCTTGAGTCGTATAATCCAGCACAGTGAACATCAAGTCTGCATTCATTTTTGTCAGTGCTATGCTGTTGTTGAGCGTTAATGGGGTTTAACAGCAGGCTGATCTTCACTGTAATGGATTACACAGCTAATTGATGTTCATACTATTGTGGGTGCCTGGAACAGCAGCACAAGTACATTCAGTCATCTAAAGCACATCTGCATGATTGGCAAAATGGTTTACTGTGGTGTGACGTACATATGTTTTGTACTAAAGGGGCTTAGAGATTCAGCCTCTAATACAGTACACACTGTACATAGACCATAAAGCTGAAACATAAGTTTTATAATTTTTCTTTATACTTATGAAGTGACTCTCTCTTCCTCCCTCGCTCTCTCTCTTACAAACACACACACATTAACACAACATTAAACCCACACACCCAACAGGAAACAGCTGTGTGTGTGAAAACAGTGGGGAGAGACATGGGGGAGGGAGGGATTAGCAAGTCAGACAGAACACAGATACAATGTCATTTTAGCACTCCCATCTCTCACACACACACACACACACACACACACACACACACACACACACACACACACACAGCATTATTCCTCTTTAAAACCCGCGATGACAGGTTTTCCCAAACTTTTCTCGGTCTCACTGATCGAACAGAATCAGTGAAAACTCTTCACATGGCTGCTAATTCATCTCTGTCCTGCTCTGACATGTCGCGTAACAACCAGGAAATGTGACCCTGTGTGCTGGTGAGATGCGACCCTGTGACCCCGCCACTGACCTACAGTGTCACAGCAATAGGAAACACAAAGCCGGGGGACTCTGATTGGTTCAGCTGGACATGAACAGGAGGAGGGGCTGGTCAAAGGGAAAAGCAGGGAGAGGGGAATTCCCAGAGATGAAGGGATAAGCAAACACAGACAGAGACACACGCACACACACACACACACAAAGATCATTTGCACACTTTTACTGCCATCAGCAGAAATTAAACAACCTGATGCACTGGAGGCATCAAACTAAATATCAAAATAAGTTCATATTATTAGGCCATGGTTTTAGTCTGTTGTAATGCACAACAATTATATCTACTAAACTGTGTTTGTGTCTGGATTTGTGTCGTGTGTGTGTTTAGGTGTGTGTGGTTGAGTAAGGCTGGAGGAATGTCTCCATTCATGGCGTGGATGGACAGATTAGGGGCTTTATTACAGAAAAGACCTGAATAAGCTCACATTCTGCCGTGTGTGTGTATGCATGTGGCCACAGGTATATGTGTGCCACTTGTGTGTGTGACTGGGTGTGCCACTATTTGTTCACCACTGCAGTCCTTTCACTACAAACAACAATGGTACATTAACTCACCTTGTGAATATAAAGAAAAAAGGTCTAACTAACAAATATTTTTATTATTGCTGGTGATAATACTTCAATTGACTCATTAATTGTCAATAGCTACTAACTGTTCAATAAAATGTCAGAAAATAGTGAAAAGTTCATCACAAGGTGATGTATTCAAATTGCTTGTTTTGTCCAACCAAGAATCCAACATTCAAATATATTCAATTTACAATGATAAAGCCAATTATCATGTAAAAGAAGTGAGTATTTGGAATTTTTGCTTTAAAAATGATCAAACGTGTTGTGAATATTCAGGTTCTGATGGCAGTTGCATATTCACAATTAGTTAAACTAAGACTGACAAATCTCTTATTGAATCTTTCACGCAATGTTCCTATTTTAATATACAAAACATTCAGATAGTCATTTAACTATTAGTCCGTCAATATTGCGTCTACACAAAGTGTTTCTTTTTGCCGACAGGTTCAGATTGTTATACAAGTTGTCTGACACCATCAGGGAAAGGATCCCTATGAGTAACACCTGCTAACACTAGAAACAAAAGTCTCGCTCTGAAATCTCGTGAGAGGCGAGTTGTTGCAGGATGACGTTGGTACGTGAGTCAGAGTTGGAGAGTGAGAAGTTTGTTGTGTACACAGAAGACTTTATTTCCTAAAGTTACTCCAACACAACAAATGCATTAAATGCTATAAAACACTATGATTGACTAATCAAGCAATCAATTAATCAATTGATTGCTTCAGCACTATATTATTCATACATGTGTTTTTAGAATCAGAATCAGAAATACTTGTATTGATTCCCGAGGGGAAATTTGTTTGGTTACAGTTGCTCATGTAACAAGGCATTAAAGAAATAGAATAGAAATAATAATAATAGAAATTATAGATGTTATGTTATATATTAGCTGTAAGTGTAAATAATAATTCTATGTTTGTACTTAATTGCTATTCATTTGGTTTATTATAACGTGGGTCATAATTTTAGCCACCATCCCTGTCAGTGAAAACAGTTAATTGTTGAAATCTTGGAGCAAAATAACTAAAATAAGTCCGACTGGTTAAAATGCAGGCTCCGCCAAACAATCAGACAGGTTTTATACAAACCTCCAGGTTAGACAAAGTTATTTGGAGAAGACAAAGGCAAACAGTAAAGTTATGACCTAAACCGTTTACAGACCAACTTCCTGGTTCAACTTTGATCTAATGTACAGTTTTTCTGTGCGATGAGTCATTAGTACCAACATTTTGGATGCACCCATTTTCCTTTTTACCAATAAATAAACTGGTTTAGACAATTTGCCAAAACTGCCATGTGTTTCCGTTGTACTGAAGTTGCTGTTTCCAGATCTCAGCAATCACTTTGGTGAGAACAGACTTGTCAAAACTGACCGAAATTATGACTATGAAAATAAGACTCAGTAAATAAAAATCATCCTTTAATTCTTAAACCAAAAGGAAAAAAAAAAAAGAGTATCAACACATATAATATTGCTTTTTGGTTGTTATAGGAACTATGTTCAGTTGAAAAGAAACACAAACCCAAACCCAGAGACGGGGGAAGCGTATTTCCAGGTTGAAATCGCATGTAGTCAAACATATGGCGTGAGTGTGTGTGCCTGTGCATGTGTTTCAGCATTTATATCCTCTTTACATCTTTTTATACAGTACAAAGTCTTACCCCATTTTTTCAGGATGTCTGTGCTGCTGAAGACAACAGCAACAGTTTACCGTCACAGCATGATGTACAGCCTTGTTTTTGTCAAGCATAAGAGGTTTTTGGTGTTTACATCCTATATCAAACTGCATGTTATCTGGGTGTGGTGGGAACACAGACAAGTAAACAAAATCCTTGCATGTACTCGTTTGCTCTTCTCAGCTTTCCACTACTATCTCTCTCACTCTTTCTCAACCTCTCCAGCTCGCTCGCTCGCGCTCTCTCTCTCTCACTCTTTCTCAACCTCTCCAGCTCGCTCGCTCGCGCTCTCTCTCTCTCACTCTTTCTCAACCTCTCCAGCTCGCTCGCTCGCGCTCTCTCTCTCTCACTCTTTCTCAACCTCTCCAGCTCTCTCTCTCTCTCTTTCTCAACCTCTCCAGCTCTCTCTCTCTCTCTCTCTCTCTCTCTCTCTCTCTCTCTCTCTCTCTCTCTCTCTCTCTCTCTCTCTCTCTCTCTCTCTCTCTCTCAGCTGACAGTGGTATCCTCTCAGAGAGTGGAGAGAAGGGGGAGGTGGAGAGCATCTAACTCGGCACATTTACGCCACAATAGACATTTTGGTTTTTCGTACTTGAAAAGGATAAGGCGGATGCTATCCTATATGTTCCTTATTGTCAACAAATCCCATGAAAAGACCTAAACCAACAGAGCGTTAGTCCATGTCTCAATACTTTCCCTACGCTGTCTGTGACACCACAAGCCCATTTGATCCAACTGAAGTTGTAAATCTTCACAAAGGGTTATAAGGGCAAATTTCTGTATATTTCACTTAGGTGTTATTCTCATAATTGTGACAAATCAGACTATGGTTCATGCTAACTTTGCTCTCAACACTCCGTACATTAATATTAGGGGTAAACAGTTTTCGACATAAAGTAAAATTCTATGTGAATCCGAAAAAAAGGGAACATAAATAGCTTGCCCCTGGCCTGTCTGTCATGTTAGCCAAACAGAAAATGCACTGAGAAAAATTAGAGTGTTGCTACCTTACGCCTGACAGCGGTATGGACAGGACTTCTTCTCACAACCAAGTATGTGGGCATTTGTATGTATTATCTTTAATGAGCATTATGCAATAAGATGTCCAGTGCCAGAATGAAGTGACTGTGAAATTTTACGTGGCCAATTTTGAAATCTCGTAAAAGATCTAGCATTTTTTTGCAATGACTTTAAATTTTGTTAATTGAACTCTTGAATGTGAAATGAAAATCCAGAATTTAGACATTTTGTCTTAGTATTGTGATTGGAGACGACTTCATTCTTTTATTTCGGCTGTGGATTTTATAATAATAATTTCTGTAGAAATTAAAACATGGTTTTACTGGGGGGTATAGTATGATAAAATGCTTTTGTGATGTCTGTCAGCCATCGGCTATGGACAATGGCATTGTCTGTCTGCCCAACCCTAGTGGAAATAAGACCTAGGTTTTTATGCACAATATTTACAGCCACAGGGTGGTGTATGAGGGATTGACTCAAAATAAACTGTCAACTAGTGCAACTGTGTAGCTCTTTGGCGTGTTTTAATAGTTGTTGGACAACAGTGGTGGTCAATGGCACAGAGGAATCAGCTACATCAGGCTTTGTACTTTTTATGGAACTTGTTGACAAAAAGAAAAACATACCAGTTTTATCCTTTAAGCCACAATGACGGCTGCAAGCCTCTGCAGCTGTGCCATACTAGCTTTATCATACTGCGACTCCAGATAAGACAAGGCAGTCTGACCCAAAGCTGTGCAGTGACATCTCACACACACACTTACAGTATGTTAAGTGAGAGGGAGACGGAAGTGGCTTCTGTCTGACTCCAGATTGTTTTGTCACTGATAAATGTGTAACAAGGTAAAAGGTCAAACTTACAGCTCTGAACAGAAAGTGTAGCTGCTCCGTCACATCCAATAAAGCGCAAATAAACCAGCTGCTATAGCCAATACAAACTGCACTGACAACAAGACCAGCTGGCGATGCCGGTGCTGTGAGACATTTGCTATGTTGACAACATGGTTAGTGATCATTTATGACATTCTGTTGAACCATTAAGTGTCATTAACAGTCTGTCTGGCCCTTCACAGTATATTTGTAGACACAGGGTTACTTACAAAACCAAGTGGTTCTCCAGCTGTTCTTACAACAGAACAGTGGCTGCTTTAAACAAGTTTCAATTTGTTTGGTTCTCTTCAGGCAGCAAAGGATTACCCTCTCTTTGGGTTTTTCACTACAAGCAACACCTTTCACGCACTTAAGGTAAATGGATCCAATGTTAATATTAAACATTGATTATGGCAGCTGTAAGGCTAAACTTAAGATTTAAATGTCAAATATGCTTCTCCTATTGGCCTAAAATTACAAACTGGCACTCCTGCCAAAAATAAAAATAAAATAATTTCAGCCAAGGAATTGTATGAATTGTAACTCCAGGCATGCTCAAAAAGTGGTCCATGAAGAAAGCACTGGTAGTGAACGCCCCATTACCACTACATACTGATAACAAAACATTTAAGTCTTAGCTTACCACTGTCAACTCATGATGTCTTTTGAAGCTTTCAAGTCATCAAAACTCAATAAATTTACTGTACTTCACTCTTATATTTGGTTAAGTAAAGGTGCCATTTTATGAAATTGTGCTTCAAAGACACTTTGTGGCCTTTTCAGTAAAAAATACCGCCTTATTTTCCATAAATCCTGTTTTACTAGTTGTACAGTATAAAGAGAATCAGCAATGTGTGCAACCCGCTGGTTTTGATCAGTGTGTGTTTAATAGATGATGGTTAAAAGGGAAAATAACTACACTGCAATCTACGAGCCATTTCAGACTGTGTTTGGGGCAGTGTAGCATGGCAGATAAAACACCACAGGGGTCCACTTCACTGGCTCCATTTCCAGTCAGGAGAAAAATAATTAATCTTTGGAAAGTCTCCAAACAAAAAAAAAAGAGAGGTAAGTAAGGCAGCAAAACAATAAATACTTCCACAGGCTTCACTCAGTGCAGTGCCCCTTCACTTTGACTTCTTTGTTTAGTTGTAAGTAAAAACATTTCTGATAGTATCCAGTTGCTTCCTCTTAAGTTTTGAGCATGTCAGTGATTATTAGCTGTGTGACTCCTGGCTGTGGTAAATAAGTTACTATGCGGATATCTGCTATTCTAGATTGCTGACATCACTTAAGTCATGTGGAAGTATTCATTGAATTGACGACTAAAACATTCACATCGCCCTAAGAGGCAAAATGCAATAACTACATATTTGATCAAAATTGAGATATAACCAAGCGGCAACCTCTGGGTCTGAAAAGTGAAGCCAATACGTCAAGTGCCTTAAATCTGCATTTTTTCTAATGGCCAGAGTGGGGGAGGCTGCTCTACTGGTTTCAAAAATAAGTCTGACTGTATAGAAGTCTATGAGAAAATGACCCTGCTTTTCACTTGATTTATTACCTCAGTAAACACTTTCCTAATAAGCTTATGGTCTCAATGACTAGTTTCACGTTTTCTGCAATACAGAATGATGTTCATTTAGTAAATTATAGTCCCTTTTAGAGTAAAATAGACAATAAAGCAGGGTATGCTTTAGGGTGTGGCTACCTTGTGATTCACAAGTCGCTACCAGGATAGAGGCGAATTGTATCCACTGCACTATGTACATTTAACTAGCCATGAACTTGTTTTGGGGTGCTGTTGGTGTCTTCATCTAAGAGCTTTGACCCTTTAACAGTGTCTTTTCAGTTCATGAAATTTAATTATAATATTTTGGTCATCTAAAAATGTCTTGTTCAGCGGTCAGTTTAATTAAAAAAACACTCTAAGGAGTCGACTGTTCATTTTCTTTTAAGTACATTTTGTTTTAAGCCTGTTTTTCGCTAATTAAAATTAGGATGCACCTTACTAACCAAGCTAGCTAGCTCCACCCTCTCATTCGAAAATGGTCACTTCTGGTTCCAAAAAAACAAGATGGCGACGGCAAAAATGGCTTTAAAACAGTAGTCCACAAACCAGTTGGTGACATCACAGTGGCTACGTCCCATTCTTTTATACAGTCTATGGTTATAACCTGTATCTGACTTATAAAAAAAATATTATGCAATAGAAACTTGTAATTTTTTGAAAACAGCTTTTTAAATTTGCAGTAACTAGTAAAGAGTATTGTGGCTCTTTAGTTAATGCATTCTGGCTGCGTAATCTGTACTCTTACTGCAATTTCTGTAATAGAAAGACAGCTAAGAGGGCTATGTCAGGTGAAAGCTAGCTTCTGAGATAGCTGCAGATATCCTTAGCTTCAGCTAAAGCTAAGTTTAGTTTCTGATTCTTCCCCAGTTGTTATATGTAAATCAAATTTCCAGTTTGATGAGCTGACATTGTGGTTATTCAGTTTGTTATTCCACATTAAATAAGGCATAAGGCAAATCAATTCATCATTAAGAAGAAGGGGAGAAAAACAGCTAAACAGTAGCTGGCTTAGCAGATCTCAGTGGCTGCAATCTAATTTTTTTTTAACTCTACTGAATTTTATGTATTAAATTGTAAATGAATGTATTACATTGATTTCAGTCTAAATATTAATAGTACTTGGATAGATGGAAACATAGCCAAACACAGAAACCTGGATTCCTAAAAGCTATGGACTATAAATAATAATCCAACTAAAGTAAATTTTTGTTGGTAGATACTTAAGTTTCTTTGAAACAGTGACAATTATCCAAAGGCACGGCGCAGTTTATCTGTATTTTTTTGGTATTGTATAGCTTTGGGATGAAATAATCAGTATAAAAAGACATCAAATTAAAGCAGTACAACCTTTCTATCTGTTTTACAGTTTGCCATCCAGCCTGAAAACGTTAAACCATTTTTTCTCCGTTTGACTGCTTCTGTAGTTGCTGCCTTTATAGGGCAATGTTAATGCAGTTAATTTTCTGGACATTATTCCTCAATTCTACAGCTCACAGTACAATAAGACGGCGAGGAATGATGATGGATAACAAAGGTCCTGGGTTGTATTCAGTTCCAGGATGTTATTTGGTTTGCTTCAAAAAAACAAAAAAAACTACTACTTTTAACCAGAAATTGCTGTTTTCCACCACGCTGACACAGAAAATTACATTTTCCCAAACAATAGGTGAAGTCCTGATTTGTCATAGGTGACTCATTGGATAGTCCTTTGGTTACTGAGACACATTAAATGTGAAGCATCCGATCACCAAGCAGATCTGCTATGACTGATCATGACTCCTGGTCAATGAATAAACTGTTTAATACATGGGAAGATTTAGCGTAAGAGATATTTTGAAATATTTTGCCATAAATACTTGAGTTCGGGACATTCTATGTAGAGTGAGTGGATCTCTTAGACTGCTGTATGAGTAGTTAAATATGCTTTTCTGATTCTGATGTTAGGATGTTAGAATTCCATTTATTCCAGGGCACAGGACTGAATTATAAAAATAATATCATATTTGAGATCATATCTTTAAACTGATATCTCTCTCTCATATATATATATATATATATATATATATATATATATATATACATACATATACATACACATACATACATACATACACACATACACACACACTGTATCAGTTTGCTACTTAAGGGTAAATAAAATGGGGAGACTGTATGTTATGGTGCTAATCTACTCACCAGTTGGAACTCGGAGCGTCGTGCGTAGGCCTCCTGTATGCCGGTGTCTGCCCAGAGTGTGCTCAGTGCCATCACATACAGCTGAAATTCACTTGGCTCGACCCCTGAGCCGCCCACACGTCCCTCCCACGACATCACCAGCATGCCCTGCTTCTCGTTCTCACAGCTCTGCCAGCTGATGCCCAGCTTGTCCCGGGCGTCTACCAGCACACGCATGCCCTGCAGAAACACACACAAGTGCATATATAAAACTTTATGTGGTAAAGTGGTGTAACAGTTGCTATTTCTAATGTCAGCAGTATTGTACAACTATGTCCTGACCACACAGAGGAAAGAAAATTCATACTGCATGAGCTGCTTCCTGGGAAAAAACATCAACACTGAGTCTAGT
>NC_060153.1:4439736-4443588 GCF_021292245.1 Micropterus dolomieu | reverse complement strand
CAGTACAATAAGACGGCGAGGAATGATGATGGATAACAAAGGTCCTGGGTTGTATTCAGTTCCAGGATGTTATTTGGTTTGCTTCAAAAAAACAAAAACAAAAAAACTACTACTTTTAACCAGAAGTTGCTGTTTTCCACCACGCTGACACAGAAAATTACATTTTCCCAAACAATAGGTGAAGTCCTGATTTGTCATAGGTGACTCATTGGATAGTCCTTTGGTTACTGAGACACATTAAATGTGAAGCATCCGATCACCAAGCAGATCTGCTATGACTGATCATGACTCCTGGTCAATGAATAAACTGTTTAATACATGGGAAGATTTAGCGTAAGAGATATTTTGAAATATTTTGCCATAAATACTTGAGTTCGGGACATTCTATGTAGAGTGAGTGGATCTCTTAGACTGCTGTATGAGTAGTTAAATATGCTTTTCTGATTCTGATGTTAGGATGTTTGTTAGTGTTAAAATGTTTCTTGTTAAAACAGGTAGAATTCCATTTATTCCAGGGCACAGGACTGAATTATAAAAATAATATCATATTTGAGATCATATCTTTAAACTGATATCTCTCTCTCATATATATATATATATATATATATACATACATACATACATACACACACACTGTATCAGTTTGCTACTTAAGGGTAAATAAAATGGGGAGACTGTATGTTATGGTGCTAATCTACTCACCAGTTGGAACTCGGAGCGTCGTGCGTAGGCCTCCTGTATGCCGGTGTCTGCCCAGAGTGTGCTCAGTGCCATCACATACAGCTGAAATTCACTTGGCTCGACCCCTGAGCCGCCCACACGTCCCTCCCACGACATCACCAGCATGCCCTGCTTCTCGTTCTCACAGCTCTGCCAGCTGATGCCCAGCTTGTCCCGGGCGTCTACCAGCACACGCATGCCCTGCAGAAACACACACAAGTGCATATATAAAACTTTATGTGGTAAAGTGGTGTAACAGTTGCTATTTCTAATGTCAGCAGTATTGTACAACTATGTCCTGACCACACAGAGGAAAGAAAATTCATACTGCATGAGCTGCTTCCTGGGAAAAAACATCAACACTGAGTCTAGTGTTACTGATAAACATGAAGTAACACACACTCAAACATATGCATGTGTAGCTGGTGGTGGTTTTCTAAAGAGAACCATGTGGAAAGATCTGTGTGGGAGGTCTCCTGAGTGATCAAACTAACCAGCACACACAGAGACAGATATTCAATGTTCTGTGTCTCCTTTTCTTTCTGTATTTTTATTAAACGCTTTAATAAAATCTATTCCTCTTCATTGTTCCGAATCAGCATATCATGATCTGTTTGGCAGCAAATTTGCTTTTGGTCTATTTTGCTGCTTATTGATCTGTAAAATCCATTTCTTTGCTTCTATTTGTATAGCTTAATAATTTACTTCAACTTAAGCATTTTTCACAGCATCTTAAAGTTCAGAATCTAACGTATTTTTACAGCCTGTTTGCTTGATTTATTGATTTAGATAACAGAGGACTCACCAGCAAATAATATCAGTGAGTGTCTCAAAGGTCACAGGAGGTTAAGAGATGTGAGTATATGTGTGTTTCAGTGAGTCATAACCACCTAACGCCAGTGCAATAGTCAAGTCTGGTCAAGTTTATTTGTACAGCTTAATATCGCACTCAATGGGTTTACAGGCCCACAACATGAACAACTGCCAACCCAGCTCAACTGTCTCTACAAAGACGAGGAAAATCCTCTGAAAACCTCAAGCAATGAAAAAATTCAAAAAGGATGGGTGTGCAACAGGAGATCTGGGTTTGAAAAAGGCGATTACAAAAATAACTTCTCACTAATGCAGCTGCTGTGTGTGTGTGTATGCATGCTTGTGGTGTGTGTGCAGTCTGACTGGGATGCTCCTTTGTGACTAAGTGGTGTGGGTTTTTCAAGTCTGATCCCTCATTTAAGACTTTATCTTTTCAGAATTTATGTTTTTGTTGCTACAGTAGGAATGAGTAAGACTGACGAAACCTAAAACAGAACTTGTTGTTTACACATAGACACACGTAACCATAATCTGACACACATGCAGATCGAACACCACCATGTTGGCAGAAAAAAATAAATACTGAGTCGCTGTGAGTGAGCTTTGAGTCACATCCATTCATGATTATTGTCTATATAACCATCTACATAGTTTCTTTCTGTGAGCCAACCTGAACCTTCGATCTGTGTATTGTAGCACAATCCCCCATAGTCATGTCTGTCTCTCTTCCTGTATGCCTGCATGTTTGTATGGCTGCCTGTCTGTAATCAGTCAGTAAGAGTGTTTCCAGTCAGCATGTCTGTTTCAAAGGCCCTTCCAAAACAGTTTGAGGGTTCCTGAAACAATTTGAACATCCACTAAATCCTCCTGACGGAGTATACTGGCACCTTTATGCCCAGCCATGGAGGGGAAACAGACTTTGAGAAAAGACCAGCCTTGGTATTTGCCTCTGGTCACTGGCCCTCACTAGTATCTCACCACATGGGGCTAGAAAAACATGCAAATCTGATGTCTGAACTGAGGACTTGTATCCTCACAGTCATGACGTGATGAATGACTTTATTGACATGACAAAATGGCACCTCCTCTTAATGACATTATTTGCAGCCAACTACGGTTGCAGCAGGCTGGGACTGCAGATGGCTCAGTTTTTTATCACTATTCTGTAATTAAAACGTAGCTCCCTTCCTACATTAATGTTATCACTGCCTCCCTCCTCTAACACAGTGCCTGCCTTAAATGTACTCCAACACTCAACACGGGGAGACAAAAACATCCAGACCAGGTGACCAGAGCCTCTCCCCCCTGCTCTGTAACAAACACGCAATATGTAGTAATTAACCTCTTCAATCTGTACAATTAAATCAACAGAAACAGCCGCAAAACCCACAGGACTTTATTTCAAACTCTAGTTGTGATCCCAAAGTTTCTGAAGATGCCAAATATGCAGAGTTTTGGGGCGTCAATAACTTAAATGAGGAGAGGGAGAAATTTAATAAACAATATACTGTATATGAAACTAACAATATGGATAGATGATTTTTGTTTCTTTTACCGTAAAGCTACTTAAAGGGAAATAAAAGTACCTTATCACCCTGTTTCCTAAGACCAACAAGCTGTTCAAACTGTGAACTTGAGTTACCTCCCTTGGTTGGTTAATGTTTGGGAAAATGCTTGGTTAAACAGTAATGATAGACAAACAAGGGCAGATCAGAGAAATGGAGATAAGAAAAACTCAAAACAGCTTGAGAATCAGTGATTACTGAATCCTTCGAAGTGTAAAATTGTTCCACTAACCAATTCTTGATGTACGAGGCTTGACAGAGTCGCATTAGGACCAGCAGTTTTTTAGTTTCACTTTAATTTGTGAGAAAGAAAAAAAAATCCACTTTGACAAGGCTTATACCAGAGATTTAGCTGATGGAGGTATAATTACTGAGATTCAAGGAGTGGGACCATGCCTGAACTCCACCATCTTATTTATTTTAATAAGCCTAATTATGCTACACACCTGTGTGTTCTTTCAGCTGTGTCCCTCTTACCATCCCTGTTTGTTTTCAGTCTCTATCATTAAGTTCCCATGGGGGGGGGGTCCTCCACCAACGCTACTGTTAGGGTATCATCCCACTTAACGGATCTCAGCTTTTAAGTGCTAAATGCAGTATTCCTTAGCAATTTTTATGTCTTATGTGCAGTGGGGATGTGTTGTTTACACAACTGAATCATGTATCTTCTTCTCTAGGTTTATACTGGCCAATGATGATGTTGAAGATTTAAACAACCTTAAAGCCAGTAAAGGGGGGGGGGGGGGGGGGGGGG
>NC_060153.1:4431084-4439716 GCF_021292245.1 Micropterus dolomieu | reverse complement strand
ATGTATCTTCTTCTCTAGGTTTATACTGGCCAATGATGATGTTGAAGATTTAAACAACCTTAAAGCCAGTTAAGGGGGGGGGGGCTGTATATTAAGGCATTGATTGATTAGTCAATTAACAAAAAAAATGAATCCTAATGAATCATTATCGATTCACTTTCAGCTTGTCAAATGTGAAGAGTCGCTGGTTTTCTTCATTTTCTATGACAGGAAACTGAATATTTTGGGGCTGTCAGACATTAAACCAAACAAGCTAGATACTGGCTTTGGCTCTGGGAAATTGTGATGGACACTTTTCACTATTTCCAGATATTTTACAGTCCATAAAAGTACCAATTAGTCATGAGAATAACTGAAAGATTAATCAGTAATGGAAATAATAATATTAATAATGTTGTCGTTGTTTTATTTAAATGTAAACTGACTTTTGTGTATAAGTAATAATTGTTGTTTCATCAAATCGAGTGTTTTCACGAAGATGAATAATGACAGGGTGGTCAACGGATAACAGGCATGTAGTATCATGTTTTTACACTGGTTTGAATGCACTTACTACTTTATGTGGGCAGGCTCAAATGCTGCATTTCCAATCATGTGATTTCTAGCAATTTCTGCCTCTCCTACGTCCTCCCACACATAATGCATTGTGTGTGTTTTAAGGAGGTTAAATGGTGGTGAAAATGTGTGTAAGGTGGGAGGTTCTGTTCATGATAGGTCCCGAGACAGCACTGCCACTGTATGTATGCTGGTATTCAGAGGAGGGTATTGTATACTGCCTTGTCTGTAGAAGTGCAGGCTCTTATCATCCTTGTCTGGCTGTGTGGCACTTAGGGCGGATGTGCTCATCCCTCAGGAATAGTCTGGTATTGTTAGCTGGTGAAGGAGGCCCAGCCAGGACAGCAAACAAAGGGACAGCACACACACATGCACGCGCGCACACGCACACACTTCACTTTAGGATAAAAATATGTACTATGTCAACAAACTTGTGTGTGAAACTCTGTGTGTTTCAGTGAGTATGTGTGTGTTGGTGAATGAACCTCAACTGTGGGTTTAAAATGTCAATATTAGAGGGGCAAATAACCTTTTTTTCCCCACTACTGATTAATCTGCTGATTGGTTTCTTAACAAATCAACAATTGTTAGGTCTATAAAATATCAGAAATAGTGATATATGCCCATCACATGTCCCCACATGTCCCAGAGCCTAATTTGAAATCTGCTTGTTTGCTTGACTGTCTGAAAAACAGGTTCCATCATGAAAGATAAAGAAAAACATTAAATCTTCAGATTTGAGACGCTGGAACTAATAAATGTTTGGCAACGTTTGTTACTGATTACCTTTCTAATTGATTAATTGATAATCGTCTCTGCTCTAGTCAATATGTCTACCAGGCCTGTCAGTTTCTCCTTGACAGCTTTTATACGTTTTAGAAAAGAGTTCTCAAGAAACAAAATAACAATTTCCAAAAAACAAGAACAAACAGACAAAAACAGGAGTTAACATCACAGATTATAAATCTGGTCACTTCGGACTCCAAGGGTTGTAAAGTTTTGCCTGAAGGCCCCAGGCTCTTTATTTTCCATGAAACCTTGTTCTTACCTTCAGTATATTCTCATAGATAGTGTCCCGGAAATCCAGAAGTGCTTTTTTGTCAAACTCTTGTCCGTTAATGATGCGCATCTGTTTGAGGAATGTGGACTTTCCGCTCTCTCCGGCTCCGAGCAGGAGGATCTTCACCAGCCGCCGGACGGCTCTCCTCTCCCGGGCGAGCATCGCGTCTATCTCCCGGCTCCTGCGCCGCGCCTCCCGCTCCTGCGCCGCGTCACTCTCCCGGCTCCTCTCCTTGCTGCTGCCCGCGTCCCGGCTGGCGTCGGCCGGGAGCAGGCAGCGGCTCAGGGTGCGGACCACTCCCGACATGGCGAGTCGTGGGAAAAGTTCACCGACACTTCAGTGGGAAAATGTTCATTATAGGACGTAACCTCTGGGGTGGAAATGACCCAGTCTGGTTACATCCAGTTGATAAAAAGGCTACAACGTTTACAGTAGACAGTTAAATAAAGTCTAAATTTAAAGGGTAAAGGCGTTATCTAGTCTCCAACCGGCAGACAGCCCGTGTCCATCTTGGTTAAACCGCGCCATCCACAACAATCTATCCGGATAGAGAGGGAACAAAGCCGGTAAATGTTCACAAAGTATTTTTAAAAGTTTCCTACAGTCCCTGCTGACAGGAGAAAAGATACAAAGTTGATCAAAAGTCGGTCCGACCATCCAAAGCAAAAAGTTCGGGCCACGCAAAAACACGCTGGGACAGCCTATCTAACCCAAACTCTGCTTACACAGCCAGCGGGTGTGTGAACTTGAGCAGAGGAGTGAGAGCAGCCCCTCCGGGCGGCGGTGGGACGGTCAGACTGTGGGGAGGGGGCCGGTGCTCTACCGGAGATCACCGTCTGGGGACGCCAGCGGACACAAGGTAGAGGACTGGGGTCAGCGGCAAAGTGGGGTGTTGCATATATATAATATATAAGCAACCCTTTTTTCGCTGACCATATAGGCTAAGAGGAGGTGCCATTTTTAAAAAGTTGTTGTTTGTTTCTGTTTTTGGATCCCTATTAACCTATGTTATATACCTAGCTTTCTAATCTTCCTGAGGTCAACACATTGAAAAGAAAAGTCCAAATTAAACATTAGTAAAATCATGAAATAGCCTACAAGACAGCTGTTAATCCTAATGTAACACAAACAAGCCATTAACACACAACTATCAATAATATCAATAATTGGTTAAAATTACTACATATAGGCTTATTATAAATAAAATAAAATTGAGTGACAAATGACAGATGAACACAACAATACAGCTGCATTTAAGTACACAACCATCAATAAAAGTCATAAAATGTTCAGTGTTTCTACAATCCTGTTGCTAGCAACAAAGGGCAAAGGTCAAGACTTTGGTAAGACTGACCAAATTCTATTTTACTTTACAGGGAACCACTACTGTTTTACTGCTAGAGAGCTTTATCATTTTGAGCTACTGGGTACTACTTTGCAGTTTCAAAAGTCAAGGCATTTTAAAGTTAAACCTAAGGTTCAGCCCACCCACCAAATAATTGTCATACTGGAAACTCTAAATGACAAAATGATTGTTGAAATAATTCAGGATACTGGAGTAAAGAATTGCATGCATCACCTTAAAAGTATTTGTTTGAAGCAAATTTCTGTGCTCTGAACTTTAACAGCTCAGATTCATCTTGAAATCCTCAGAATGGATATTTCTGGTTGAATCAGTGTGATGCTTAGATGTTTTATTACAGAAAGTGTATGAAACCCATGACTAAAATACTCATAAGTTCTGTCACTGTTACTTATTATACTAATGATAGTGAAAACAAATAATTCCCCTTTTTGCTGGGGACCCCCTGGAACCCCCTCAAGGACCCCTGGGGGTCACTGAACCCCACTTTAACAACCACTGATCTATACAACATACAACGTACATCAATAAAGACTACAATTAATGATGAGGGCCTTCATTACAGGCCTGCAGATCAAACTTGGTTGTATTTGCAGTTTTCAAGTGTGAATGTGATCAAGGCATTGCTAAAAAGCACCACTGTCAGTGAAACTTACTCAGTTAAATAAGGGTTATAATAAATTGAGTCGTTATGAGGTTGGCTTAAACTGAATGTCTGCGTTTCTCTCTAAACTGGTTTCTCAACAAGTGTGTATGTGTATGTCTCCACACTTTCTCTTCTCCTGTCAAACAGCCAGACAAGCCAAAGCATCCATGCCTGTACAAACCAGTCCGTGTCTCTGGGGAAACTTGAGCGTCTCACTCAGCCAAGGCAACAGGAGACCCTCTGCTTGACAGCCTCCCTGCCAGAGGAACTAATCAGCCACAGGATCCAGACTGTTTCAGGGCCAGTTTAACTACAAGAATAATCTGCCTCACAAACGCCAGTTGGGTCCGCAGACCTTGAGTACTCCAGCAGACTCCTTTCTGCCCACCAACTGTCTGTTGTAAGCAAGATGGAGACTGTGAGCCAAAGGAAGTGGACCCAGCTGAAGCCAGCCAGCTGGATGAATCCGCCGACATGGAGGTGGGAAGTTGTGAGGAGGAGTGAGGTCCACCAGAGAAAATCCATTTGGATACACTGAAATTGGCATGGCCTCATCTAAACATTACTTAGACACCAGCCCATAAGACACATTTTCTTCTACAAAACATCCCAATTGAGTCATTTCATATTAAATCCATTGTTTTCAGTTATTGCTAAAGCCATGGGAGCAGATGTCATCAAAGTTAGAGAGGGGATTGTGTTCCCTGAATATTAATTAATCAGCCATTAAAAAATAAATAAAATCTTTTGGCATAATATTGCACTGACTATGCTGACTATTTTCTATCTTAATGTATCACAACTGTTTTCTTTTCATCATAAGAGATTTTATTATTACGCCCACAATATAAAAAAAAGTGATGAATTAAAGGTTATGAAACAGCAAATGTATGATTACATTTAAGACAAAGTTTTAAACGTTTTTAATTCCCAAACATAAGTGTATATTAATAGATTTTAGGTGCTATCTTATCAAACTTCAAAACTGCAGTAATTGAAGACGACAGAATAAAATTGGAGGTTGCATTTCTGCAGAAGACCAGAATCATAATTGGGTTTATTGCCAAGTAGGTCTTCACATACAAGGAATTTGCTTTGGTACATAGGTGCATAACAATTAACAAGTAAGAGAAAATACACACACACACACACACACACACACACATATATATATATATATACACACATATATATACACACACATACACACACACACACACATAATGAAAAGAGCTGTACAGTTGTGCAGGGATGTGCAAAATATTGACCAAAAAATATTCAAATGTTCACAGTATATATATATATACTGTGAACATTTGAATATTTTTTGGTCTTCTTCTTCTTTAGACTTTATAAAGTCTAAAGAATATGTGCAACGCACTAATAATAATGATAAAGTACTGAGATGTATAGTGTCTATGAGGGGTGTAAGACCCCCCCACTGACAAGGACTCTTGGGAGTCCTTGTCATTGGGGGAACTGGAAGACGGGAAGAAGCTGTTCTTGTGGCATGAGGTTTTGGTCCTGATGGAACGCAGTCTCCTGCCAGAGGGGAGTGTCTGAAACAGTCTGTATCTGGGGTTGGAGGGGTCATCCACAATCTGTCCTGCTCGCGGCAGAGTCCTGGAGGCATACAGATCCTGGAGGGATGGTAGATTGCAGCTAATCAACTTTTCAGCAGAGCGAACGATCCACTGTCAACTGCCCTTGTCCCTGGCAATGGCAGCAGTGTACCAGATGGTGATGGAGGAGGTGAGGATGGACTCACTGATGGTGGCATAGAAGTACACTATCACTGAGTTTGGCAGATTGAACTTTTGTAGGAAGTACATCCTCTGCTGGACTTTCTTTGTATTGGAGCTGATCAACTCCCACTTGAGGTCCTGGGTGATGATTGTGCCCAGGAAGTAGAAGGGCTTCCTAGTCGACACTGTGGAGTCCTTCCGCATTCTAAACACTTGGAGGAAAATATTTTCAATATATCTTAAATTTGTGGATAGCAAATATGGCCCGTGCATTTGTGCTAGACTGATAAAGTATGAGGAAAGAAAAGCTGAAAAATCAAGAATTTATTCAATGCTCATTTCCTCAGAATACTAAAAAACATTATAATCCTCAAATCTGAAGCACAAAATAATTGAATGTGTGTCAGTTGAATGTAAAAGTTATTTACAGACCCATTTTTCCATTGTTAGTGTGACCAAATGAGCCCAGGCTCTAATAACTCCACACAATTGTCTCGTCAAAAAATTGCATATTTAGTGTTTTGTACTTCCAATTATTTGTGGCAGAGGTGGTTGACTTGCTCTTGACAGCACCTATAAGTTGCTCTCTGATCCACAGTATCCATCCAACTCGTGACAATTAATATTTACTTGATTACCCTTATGTTATGTATTATGTCATTTGTATTTGTCTGTCCTGGAGGAGGGTCCCCTATTCCTGTGGTTTCTTTCCAAATCGAGGGTCTATGTTGTACAGGTTTTAAAGTCCTTTGAGACAAATTTATAATCTTTTGTGAAATAAAATTGATTTGATTTGACTTTGTACTTTTTTAAAAATCAGAGTCAGTCAGAGTTTTAAAATCAGTCAGTCTAAAGAACTTTTTTTAAAATGTCAAATCAAAATGACATTCTGTTGCAGTATTCCTTTCCCTGGACAGAGGGCGCTGTTAGATCAGATTTAAAAATACAAAGCAAGCTGCTGCCTCTCCTAAAATAAATTTGGATTAAAAGAGAAAAGCATGTGAGAGATGTTGAATGAAATGTGCTGTCAGCAAGCAAGGTATCAGCAATGAACCAGGAAGAGGCCGTTTAAGTCACGCTCAGAACATCATGTTCTTAATTGACTCGATCATGGAGTCCAGTGTTGTGGAAGACATCACACACACACACACACACACACACACACACACACACACACACACACACACACACACTCACTCATACAAACATAAGAACAAGTTATTCTATTAAAATGATCCTTAATTGAAAAATCCAACGGCAGCTGCTGTCTACTGAAACCAGTTTGTGTCTGCACATAATATTTGCGCGTATGAGGAGGGGAGAGAGATGTAAGCGCAAGATTAAAATTCATCTAGATAGCAGCACACTCTTCTCATGTAATTAGCCTAAAAGCCTTTTCATCAGGTTTGGAAGAACACTCACACACAGATGCACACACACACTAATGGACACCACCAGAGTCTGCTTATACCCACTAATATTCTACATTCACCTCTTAACACTACTGGAAAAGGCATCTGTGTAATGGCACCATTGCCTTGGTGTGTGTTTTGTGTTTGTATGAGTTATTTATATGCTAATGAATCTGGAAGGGCATGTTGAGTGGTGTGAGCGTGTGTGTGTGTGTGTGAGCGTGTGTGTGTGCGTGTGTGTGTGTGTGTTGGAGAGGAAGGCAGGAGTAGCTACAGCCGGAGAACAGATGGCGGAGGAGAACCTTGAAGATGTACGTATGTTGCCTTTATGCTTAAAGTCATAACAACACAGCTGCAGCTCCATCCTGAACTATGCTTACCCCCCCAATCCTCTTCCCTGTTATTCCCACCCCACTCTGATGAATTATTGTTATTCAGACACACTGTCTGAATGCCTTTCTGGCTTGAGGTACTCTGGCACCAAGCGCACCTTTTGTACCTGACTGAAATGCCAAATGCAGCTGTTAGCAATGACTGACGGGCCCACACTCCAGTCAGCGCAACATGCCTCTCTTCTTCCCTCTCTAATGGCAGCACTGCTCTCACTGTTCGATGTCAGAAAGATGAGCAGGCTGAGTGGCACTCAGTGTAAGGGATTTGCAACTTTTGTTTGTTTTTGAATTTCAATGTTTTTGCAATGTTAAAGGACAATTCTGGTTTATTACAGACTGGAAAGTTAAAGCTCTAATCTAAATTTTTGTAATAACAACGAACCGAATTACTCTGTGTAATGTGCAACATGTCCTCATACCTAAACGACAAAATAGGTAGATTGTCAATTCTACCAAAACGAAATATACGGCCGTTCTCCAAACTTGACATATATGACCCTTGAAAAGTAACAACAACACATATGACTGTTCCCCAAAATTACATTAACTAACTTATTTAAGATACTTACAGAATGTTATTTAAAAGGACAATTTCAGTATTTTTAAACCTGGGCCATATTTTCACCTATTTTGCTGTCAAAAAAGATTTTGGAATAAGGTGACCAGATTTCTGAAATAAAAACAGGGGAAATTTTTGGTTTGGTGGTCAGTATGTCATTAAAAAATATAATGTTATTATATATGAAATAAAAAAGGGTGAAATTGTGGTTTTATAATCTGCCAAATATAACCCTCATGAATGTAATCAAGTCATTTCAGGGCAGAAATAACCTTTCAGTCAATAAGTAGAGGCTGCAATCACTGTCTGGCAAGCAGAATACTGCATTTTATGTGTTGTTTTGGCCATTAAATGGTATTTTAAGAGGTAAAAAAGTAGTTCAGTTATAATCTGTCAAATATAACCCTCATGAATAGAATCAAGTCATTTTGAGGCAGAATCTACCTTTCAGTCAATAAGTAGAAGCTGCATTCACTCTCTGGAAGTGAAATACTGCATTACATGAGTTGTATTGGCCATTAAATGGTATTTCAAAAGGTAAAAAGGACTGAATTTGTTGGTACACAGCAAATTAAATAATGTAGAGTCATATGGATAATTGCAAAAGGGATCATGACTTTATTTCTATATGTCTATAACTCCGCAGTAAGTCAGGTTAATAATAGACTACATTCCGTTTTCCAAATATAAACAAAGATATTAGGCATATGCTTACCAAACACATAATCTATCGGCAACGACAGGCTTCGTTTATTACCTATAATCACGTAAATGTCATGCCCGGTTACGCTATAAACTACATATACTTATTTGGCCACAATTGTGATTATTCCCTTAAAAGAAATGTTAAAGTATCACAAAGAAATTTGACACCTTTGCTATAATCACGGACGTAAAGTA